>NW_019211456.1:2971972-2987075 GCF_002443255.2 Varroa destructor
GACCTGTATAGAAAAGACTCGAACTAGAGTTCGAGTCTTGTCTATACAGGTCGCGCCTGGTAGAAAAATTGTGCGAGATAGAATGTACGGTTAATTGCGATCTCGTGCATTTCTTACATGCGTTGGTGCAAAGTGTTCAGTGATGCAAGGTACCCAGCTGTTCCAGAATCGCCGATCAAGTCTTAGTAATTATATGTGTTCCTCTATTTGGCACATTTTTTCCTCAGTTGCACTTTCCATTCTACATATAGTGCACACTTTCTGCTTTTCTATTGTCGTTTCCTAAAAGGTTCATGAATATAGCTACATGGCTTCCTTTTTCGGTCCAAAATGATACAAAAGAGCGGTCCAATACAGTTAGAGTTTCGCTTCGTGGAGAGCTAATGCTTTCAACAAAAGAAAATTACTGATATAGTCTGTTGACGGCTTTTGCCAATAGGGAGCGAAATTGTTTGTTGACGTTTTATCACGCTTGAAAGAAGCCCGAAAACATCATATATACGTAGGTTGTGCAGCTTGTCCTACGGCGTCGATTCGAGAGTACTCTGCAGGCAAACTGTTATAGGAAACGGATTATCAAAAATAACTTGGCCTTCGGTTTCGTAACACTTTCAACAATGACAAACGATGTTCTAAGTCTTCTTTCGGGTCGATGTTCTAAGTTTGCTTTTCAGGTAAGTTCCTGAATCGATGTTTTACCACTTTAATGTCTTCGTAATTTGTTATTAAAACGTACAATTTGTTTTTCGGCTTTTCTTCCGCAGCGCAAAAAAAGCAATTCAGCTGCTACTATATAAAAAAAACTGACAATATTCATCTATATAAGCTAGATTTATTTTCTCTGTAAAAGTTCAGCTAGCATTAGTCCGTATCGGCCGGTACGTTTCGATGATGGTTGAACTGTATTCAGCTCAGCATCGGGCCGTAGCAGTATACTAGGCCATTACTAGAATTTATGTCGTCTATGGTCCAAACTTTGACCACCTGTTCGCAGTTGCCCTTAGGCGAACGGCTTTACACGAATTTAGCAACATTAGCGATGCTGAGAACGAAGAGGGAAATGTACGATGTTTACGATTAATTCGTGTCCTTCGGTTCACTAAAAAGGTAGGAAGCGAACTTCGAGATGTGGACATATATATGGTGCTTAGAAAGAATTTTCTTTGCCTATTTTACGTCCAATTAATAACAGTTAGAAAACTTAACCTATCTGTCGAACTTTTTACGTCACTATTTTGTAATTCTGGTTTTTATGGTGTGTGTGTATATATATATATATATATGTATCCTCAGTACACAACTCGATCTGCACAAAGGGTTTGTTCCTTGTCTTGTTTACAAATGTGGACTTGAAAAAATTCATTCGGAAACACTGCGCGGCAACGATTTTATTATTAATAATCTAAGTATTATCCTTAACGATCCTTGTTGCAATCCAGGAGCTTATTCAGCACTCAGACAAAAAAACTGTTGCCCAGACCAGTATAGATAACTTTTTGCAGTGGCTCTTCTAGGCAAGGGAATAGAAGGAGCGCCTCGGTTACTTCGTTCAAGTGCCTGGAAAGGCTACTTCGTGTACTAGAGCGCGAGCTACCGTATGCTTAGTCAACAGTTTAGGTCAAGACCTATTTTGTGGATAAGTTAATCACTTTTTGAAGTGATTTGAAAGGCTCATGACTTTTTGACATGCTATACAAACGTATAGTAACGGAATAAGGTGCGAGTGTAAGGTATAGTTGTAAGAAAATTACAGGTATAACAAATATAAGCCGCGATGAAAAACATTCATTTGATTTGAAAGACACGCGTCTTGTCGTTGATGTTTGTCGAAGACGATCGCATCGGTACCCTATAATAAAAGTGTTGGATTGCAAATGTAAACAAATTTCTGGAAAACTAACAATATGTGACCTAACTCGAAGTTTCGACCTTTTACTCTCAAGTTCGAACACGGTTTTTCATTGGCTGGTTTTCAAATGAAGACATTCTCGCATAATCGTTGAAGCGCTGCCTTTTGTCATCTGCAGCCAACAGTGAACGTCTCTTTCAAGTGAACTCAAAGGATGGCGCGGCTGACTCTTTCGCATTCAATGTCATGCGCCGCCGTTATTGATGTTCATGAAACCTCATAGCGTGGTAAATGTAGAAAACTCAATCGCAGCTCGAGCGTATGTTATTTTCGGTGCGTTCGGAACGCAATACAAGGGTTTACTGGACGTTTTTCATGTGTGTCATAGCATTTGTGCGACCTACGCGGTCACGAGGTTAGCACTTTTGACCATTGACAAAGGATCGGCTACAGTTTCTATCTCCGCTAATTTATGCCCAACTAGCAATTTGCAACAGGTACGCTAAATGAGTTACAACAACGTTAAGGGCTTCTGTTTTTAGCTGAAGTGTGTGTATATGTCTGTTGTCCTGTGAAATAAATAAGTTGCCGCCTCTTAGGCGCCGACCATTATAAACTCTTGTTCTTCTTGATTCTTTATTGCGTTACGCGCTTGCTTAATCGCTCGAGTTTTTGTTTCGTCCGGACAGATAGTGTGTGTGCGTGTGTGCGTGCAAATTCGAAGAAATCATTGGCCTTTCCAACCGACGACCTAGGTACCTAAGCCACCGCAGAGCGAAATAACACGTAAAGTGGCTCAAGTTGACCTTTAGCATGAACTCACTGTTGAGTTTTAATCTATTTTCATGTAGTACATATATACAAGAGAACAAACGAGTTAAGTCAAATCTTGCAGATAAGTTAGAGGAAGTAGTATGCGATCTTTTCGGGTGGTTGCGCATCACTTGTTAACTTCTCTAACGACAGCGGACAAATTTGTCGCGTTTATGCTGCGTAGCAGAATGGCCATGCTTGAAAACATTTCGTACTGAATTCCTCAACCATAGCAAACTGTTACGGTTATCGATTTATGTGTTCTTTACTCGGGGAAAAGCAGAAGGGAAGCATCAGTACCTCCCTGCCGACGTTGTTGCTTGTTAGAGCAGAATAGACAGACACCAGAGGTATACTACCATATCGTGAAAGTCGACACGCTGGAAGGCGCTTCTCTATTTTGCAAAACAACTGAATTAAAGTTGTATTAAATAAATATTAAGCGACCACATAATGCAATGCAATCGTTTAAGTGGGTCACACTTTATTAGCCAATCGTGCATAAAGTTATACATACATTTAGTACGCACAAACAGGCCGGGTTACGTGCGTAGTCGCAACTAATCACTGTGTAACACGTGTATAGCTTTCAAGACTGATCTAGGTGCACTTTGATGGAAGACCGATATTCTAACAGTAAACGTTCATGCATGATTCGTTCAGACTCCAGTCTTGTACACCATCTCGCTATACCATTATCGATCAACCCTGAAAGAGGATCTAGCCTAATCCCCTAGTATCACTTATGGTATCATGGACGGCAGACCGATGAGTACCGTTTATTAATTCCTTTTATAATACACGCCGATCCATGTATATGTGTTCGAATGCAGAGCTTTGTACCTCATCTCTTTTCAATGTGAAGTGAAAAAAGAACGGAGACGGCTAGACACATGTGTACGTAAGTACTTATAAATTGGTCTGACGGTTGCTCACATTGATGTTAATAGTAGCGGATCACCGGCGGCCTGTTCTGCTGCCACCTTTCACCTTACCGCTCGACCACACCGCTTATGTTTTGAAAAATTTAGGTTCGGCAACTTTAATTCGCTACCACTTAATGTCTGGCAGAGAGTTTAAGGTAGTGTTATGAAGTAACTCTTTTTTTGTATGGGTTGAAACTTACTAAATGAACTACTTCATTTGAGTTTAATGAGTATCTCTTTCAAGGCTCTATATTATTGTTTCCAGGTAAAGCCATGTAGTTTCGACGCTGTGATCTTTAAAAGCGATGGTGGCCTTCATTTATTTGGTTTATAACAAGGGTGGTGCCATCTAGCTGGAATACACGAGCTTGTGAACGTTGTGATGAATCTTGCGCCTATGTTTAGCTCGCGGAACATCTTAATGGCTTCCGCACAGGCAGCCTCCGCAACCGACCTTTGCCTTCGTATTACTTCGGTATATGAAGGTGTGGGTGCGACCAACAGTGTCGCATGCCAGACAAATGGGTAGTTTTCCTAGTCCGAGGGAGTTAACATCAGAATGTCAGATCTGAGTTTCTACCGTTCTACCGTCCGTCGGCCTCAACTTGATGGCCATCTCGTTTTAAAAAGGCCTTGTACGATGTCTCTAGTCAAGTCCCGACAGCCAGCTAGCCAGCCCACCTCTCTGACATCATTTAGTGGACGGCTAAACGGGAACTAATGTCAGGTAATTTTTCTTTAGTGCACACTAAGCCGCGTCCTGCTGTGTACGTGTGTGTGTGAAGGAATACGGCTTCGTATTTCACCCCCTTTTACTGCAAGGGAGAAGGGCTGACGGTTAGGTACATAACGAAGCATTGGCTTGATAATAACGTGATAATTGTTTATTTTAAAACACACGAGCCGATCTAAACCTGAACCTTACGGAAACGCATGAGTACCGTATGCAAAAACAAGGGCTTTGTGAAAATTCAGCATCTCGTGTCACAATGGAAACGTATCGCACGTGTGATGTCCTATTATGTAGTCGTTTATAAAGTGACAGGAAATAAAGTAAAACCAAGAATACTTCATGTGTGGCGTATTAACAACGCAAGACTACAAAAAAAAAAAACATATTTCTTGACAGACACGTAACTTTATACTTAAATTCAAAATAAAAAAATTCAAGGGTCATTATTTGTGGGCGATTATCGTCAAACCCTGATTAGATCTTTCTGAAGACAAGTTTCGGTGAACTGTTTTTGCCACAGCGTAAACGTATCACGGGCAATGATCCCCAAGGAAACTTTACGTTTATACCACTTTAAGAATTGATTTAAACACATTTATATTGGAATTAATTTTTCACTTTTATAGTGTACTATAATAAGCTATTGATTTCATGTGGATATTTAATAGAACAAATTGAAAATATTCGATAAGAATGCCCCTGCAAACGCTTGCGATTCCATTGTACCTGCATGACGTGACTACCCTACTCTGCATCCTTTGCTGTCCTTTGTTTTTTTAATCATTCCTGGGACTAAATTTCGTGAACTGCCATACGGCATTTATGTCAAGAAAATATCCTCAATAAAGATTCTAGTTCACTAAAAAAATAACAATAGATACCGCGTATATCGCTTTATTAATTTTTTTTTCTATCTTTTAACTGCGATCTACGCGGAAACAGTTGTTGATATTAGACATATATATATATATATATATATATATATATACACACATATAACCATTTATACATTGTATTAAATTAAAAGCGACGCGATTCACGCTGTACATCTACATATATTTCCGGGTTTCTATGACTGACAGGAATAAGTCAACTATACATACATATTACATTCAATCTACAGTTTTCCTAAAGATGGAACAATTAAGACGAAAACGTACTAAAATTTTACATAAACATCGCACGACTAAGAAAATCAAAGTATTTGGAAAAATATAAACATAAAAATAAAAAGAAAGACAGTAATGAGGAATGAAACAAGCGTATTGTCATAAATTTACACGTTATAAATAAGATCGTTTAGACAAACAGACGCTTCTTCTAAATATAAAATACGCTTTGTTTTTAAAGAATTGCAAATTTTAACCATCCTTTATGGTACCAGTCGTTCACACACACTCAGTGTGTCTCGTTGCATGACACGATTTAATGGTGTTGACTGGTAGTGATTGTGCTGTCTATCTATCTAATTTATCTAAAATTTTACAATGTCTTTAACAGTATTATAGACGTACACCCTCTACACGGCTGCCCCCATCTGGTTGTCGCGTTCTCTGTGGTTTTCGTCGCCCCTCAAATGCGAGCTTTTCTAGTCGGGCTACAGGAGCTTCACATACGAGGTACATTAGAAACGCCAAAAGGTATGCCATTGTAACACAGCCGAAAAACTCCATCACCTAAAAAGGTAAGTAGTGAAATCATAATACTATTAAATAACATTATCTTACGATCATCATAAGCCTTTGAATCACATACTAGACTTATGGGCCTTGCTCCCCTTTCGTTTCGTTGTTGCTTTAAAAAATCTGGTTCGGTGACGCCCCATTCAATTTAACATAAACTGTACCTCAAATATAGGTCAACAGTGCCCTGTCGCAGTTTTTTCAGTGCAGTTGCTTGCAACAATTTCATTACTCTCCTTTAGAAATCTTTGAATAGAAAAATCCCGCCATTGATTCCTCAATTTGTTTGATCCATGCTGTACCTAGTCTAACCTGAAGCGCACACTTACACAGTCGGAATTTTACCTCTAAAGTGGGTCCCTCCCGAGTGGCAGTTATCTCATTACACTAGTCGGTGTTATCTTGGTGCCCTCCATGTGTATGTTTACTGTGTAATTACCCTAATGATACTTTAAATCGCAATGAACCTAATATATAATGAGTGTAGACTTTCTACGGCATATTTCACCGAGAAATTAGCATTGCAAACAACAAAAAAAATTAGAATCAGAATTTCATCTTCTAATGACAAACGAATGGTACATTCATTCAATTGATACTTACTAGATGGTAGTGTTGGATTGAAAAACGTTCCCTGAGGATGCCGGCCCGAACGAGATAAAGCGGAGAGTGAATCAGGTACGCTCCATAGGTAAGTCGACTGAGAGGAACTAAAGGACGCCATGAAAGAAACGCGTTCACTGGGCCTTTGCGCAAGAAGAACGAGATAAGGACATTCATTAGCTTTTCAGTTACATAGGAATGAGGCGGGTAACCTACTTCGTATCTATCACAAACTTAAGTGAAAGATTAATTTTATCAGGCCTATCATAAACAGCGACCTTATTATTAACGCAGTAGCAAAAGTTTCAGTCTCAAGAATCCTCCATGCGACTGGGTTTGGTACCAATTTTAAGCTCGAACATCCACTGGGGTCTCCTAAAATGCCCAGATTGAAAAACGTCGGACAAATTCTAAGTATAACTGTAAACCTAAAACAGCTTAAGGACTTGAATGGAGTCTTTCCTAACAACGAGGTAATGGGACGTTGACCAATCTTAAATACATATACATACATTTATGTTAAAAGAATTCAGTTCCCAGCACTAGAACGTAAATAGCAAGTGCAATGCAGAAAGCATCGTATCGTGATTAAATTTTTTTTACATAGGTAAAAAAGGTTTTTTACCGAATATCTATAACATCATAAAGCTTGATTGAAACAAATAGCAAAAATCAGGTGGTTATGAGGCAAAAAAGCTTTTGTAGAATTTACCAATTTATTGATGACATGCGTACCTCCATATCCATTAGCACAAACAAGCGTCAACCAGCACAGCATGACTGACCACATAAACTTTGAATAGCCTGCGTACAAGGCCGAGTCCAGCCCATCCCATGGAGCGCCACTGAACCTATTATACGAAATTTAATTATACGCAACATCTATTTTTTTGCCATAATAAATATATTTTGACAATCAATAGGCTGATAATCAATCGATGATTTTTTTTTTTTTTTTTTTTCTTTTATAAATGCCCAAAATGGGGATTAGTTCAGTTGATCGTAGGCTAGTAAATTAGTAAACGAGTAAGTACAAATGAATCTATCATATAAAACGGAACAATTCAATTGAACTACCCAGAAGCAAGAGAAGCACAGGAGTTATGGGGTATATGTGGGTATATCAATAATTGATTGAAGCATTGAGATACCTGTAACAAAGTGACAACTAAAGCTTTATAAAAGCTCATTTCTTTCCGTTAGCTCAGGGACAAAACTATATTTACTAAGAACTTACCATTTGTATGGGACAAATACGACGGCAAGAGCCACTCCGGTAGACGTCACCCATCCGAAGTAGCGCACCGACTAAAACAGATATTTAGACGATATGACAAAGTTAAATATACTATTATAAAGGAAAAATAATAATACTAATACTTGATTTGTGTTATGCGATGTTTGTCAAAATATGTACAAATGTTGATTTAAATGGAAACCGACTAGGAATCAACCACAAATTAATTTGACTTAATAGAAATTATACTGTCTAGTTCAGAATCACTCTAAACTGTATTAGGATTATGTGCGTTAGCAGTATAGTTCGCGTAGTCACATAGTCACACTGAGCTTGTGATTGTCGAAGATTACTTTTTTGTTGACTTTGGAATAACTTGCCTAAATCAAATCAACCTTTTACATGATAACGGAGAAGAACAATTTCACGCTAGTCAATGTTATCTTCACTGATACCTTTTTGGCCGGGCCATATGCCCCGCCTAGGAGTCCTCGGAGTTCGGACCCACCTTCTTAATGCTTGTAGTTCTGTAAACCTTGGCGGATTTATGCATTGCCGTTTGAGTCGTTCCGCAACCAGCGAGCTGTTCCTTTACAAAAAGGTAGTATCCCATAAGGACGCCGACTACATATGAGGCAACGTGTGCGTGCGGCTTGTAGTAGATCGCTTTCATCATTGCCATAGTTGCCCTGATGATTTCAGATAAAAAAGGATGTAACGATTTTCGTCCAATCTTTGCTTGCGGTATTCGTGTGACGAACGTCAACAGAGATACTAGAGGATGAAATTAAATACGGTCATGTATCAGCTGTGTAAATCAGGTCATCCGTCTCAGTGCTCTGACCCATACAACGTTAGAGATTAATAAACTAGCAAAGGTCGATTTTGGAGAGCGCATCAAAAAGCTTTTAGGATGCTTTTCTGACGCACCTATTAGTTCTTCGGAGCTGAAATTAGTTTACTTCAAGAGAAACAAATCAGACCTATATACTCAAATACCAACTTTGTCCTATTGCATTAGCTAGCAAAAATATGGAAATGCGGTAATTTTTGACGCTGCAGACACGCACATTACTTTCCACAGACCCACGTCGAACCATAAAAAACAGCAAAAGCTAGCTTAGTTATATTGTATAAAGGCCACTAGCAGAATAGGGGGTTTCGTGAGGAACATTTCGAACGGCCGCATCGTGAGCCGAAGACCACTGAAAAAATTCTAAAGATTAACCAACTTAAGGTAAAAAAGAAACCTCAAGAAACGTTTTTGTTGCACACTTACGAGATCTGAGGCTGTGTATAAAGTGACACCGGCTGGTAGGAATTCACGTAGGCCTGCAATCAAGATTTTCTGTTTGTCGCAATTCATATCGGTGGGCATGTAAGAGTAAAATTAGAATATATACACAATTTCAAAAACAAAATACAAAGTCTCAAAAAATACAAAACGCATAGGGCACGGTAGGGATTTATCACAAAGAATATATAATAAGCGAAGTGAAGGCGCTAAACAGAGATATGAAGTTAATTACATTTCGTCGTTGCAGATGATTAATGTATGTTTTTAAATGAATAGCAGTTGCCGCCATGAACATAGCGAATAAAGTTAAATTAGACCTATTGAAACACCTGATACTAAGATTAAAAGAGCTGTAATAATCATTTTTAACCATTTAATAAACATTTACCGAGTACCATGTTGGTGCAATGCTTTTTTTTTTTGTTTGGTGCATTACTCATTTTGACTAACTTCAGTTCTTCACGATCCAGCTTGGGATGATTAGCTGTAGTCTTCAAAAAATAGACAGCCTTGTCACTAAACGATTACTTCCTATACGGAAGTAATGTATTAAATTGAGAACATAGGTAATGACGTTTTTTCACATGACAAAAACGCAAGCCCTCCGTTTGAAGTCTAAAAGTTTTGAAGTCTAAAAGTGAATGAATTTATTATGTCTTTGCCATTGCTCTTTGTGAGCTTCTCTTATCAGTCAATCAATTTAGTTAGCTCGTCTTGCCAGAAATTTTCAGGTGTCGTCTTCATGGATTCATCTGCCCAATTTTTGAGACCCTATGTAACGTCAAATGCACTGCTTTGCCAGTTCGAAGCCCATTTGCCAGTAACCAGAATGAGAAAAGAGCCTTCCACTCAAGCTCTTGTAGGGCGCGCTTGACGACTCTGGCCATCTCTACCGAGCCCCAGTCACTACTGATATACATATCAATGCAACTTAGCTATACACAAATTGTAATTGATCGTATCTTTTTCCCAATGCGTAAGAGCGTCCTGCAAAACGCAAACTATGTTATTCATAGGATGAGAATCTGGCTTAGTCTTAAGTTTAGCTTTCCCCCTAAAGCTATTTTTTCCTTCTCTACTTTATATCGACGTGGAGACACCATTTTTAGCCACCCATATGTGCTAGCTTTCAGGTATCATTTCAGAAAACAACAAAAAATCCTGTTTCCTTATGACCTTCACTCAGTTTATGGATTTTTAGACAAACATGGATTCAAAATCCCTGCCTGTCGGTAGTCACATGATTGCAGTTCACCTTCTAGACAAATTGGCTAGTTTTTTGTAAGCCGTTTTTTCTTCAAAGGGCTTTTTTAGCCACCGCATAGGACGTATATGGGAGTGGTGCATCCTTCAGTTTCATAATACCATTATTGAACTTCGCAAAGTACCTTTGCTCATGGTATCCACACATGAAATAACTGTCTCAGAAATACAGTAGATGTACAAAAAGTACCAGAAACATTTTTCGTTGGAGCCTAAACTCGAAGTGGAATTCTATTTGCTGCATAATGACATGACGACGGTCACATAGAGCAAGGAACGGAAGCACTTTTGAATGTTCCGTAAAAGTAATCGAACGCTGAAAAAATAGAAATAAAGCGAAGACATAAAAAACCACCATTACTTATGTTCTAGTCTAATACTTGCTTCGGGCAGTGGGTCGATAAAAATGTAGAACGTACTTGGATTCCTTACCTGCAGGAAGACAATTGTTGATGTAACACCGATTAGGGCCGCGGAGATGAAAAGTGCCAGTCGTGGCCTTTTTGCCAACAGTATAGGAATCACACATATAACCATGTATATTTGCCAGTCGACCCCTACGTACCACGTATGCTGTAGGCACTATAATAGCATTCAGGAGGTAGAAGCGATTAAAGCCCTGACCTAACAAGACAAAGGCCCTTAGTTCGAATCCCGACCATGTCGCATCATTGTTTTTGATCGAAACTAGGCCTTGCATCATACTTGTGTTTTCAATATTTTCTAACATTGCGTTTGACCCCCCTGAGCTCTCTTGGCCAACATTCAGCTAATAAATTACATCAGCCTGCTTGATGACTTAATGAAGTTGCGTCACAATTCGCATAAAAGGCATGTTATTGAATTTTATGTGAGCTTTTTAGGATATGTTTTTTATATACGGACATGAGCCTTCATACTATTAATGAATACCAGTTTTTTTTTTCCATAATTGAGCTGTTTTGAAACTGGATATTGCGTACAAATTCAACAAACAATGACCTCGCATTCTTAAAGCATCCGTTGGTACATGTGTTATTATGTATATAGAAAGACAATATATATAGGTCAAGCAAAATAGATGTATGGCTTACACACGCTAATTGCAAAGCAAAACGTGACAAAGATGAATAGAATCAAAGTTGTGTAAAACAGATAAACTACTATAATTTGTCTAACTACTGGAATATGGCGAAAAAAGCCTGTACCATGTCGAAGAAGTCACTCAAGTTGTTGATATGTAGCAAAACCTTCCACCAGTTGCGTTGACAGGTCTCAAAAAATGGTCCGTAGTGCTCAGCTGAAACAGAAGGACATAACACTGTGCTCCGTCAGTACGTCTATAGACCTTTTTGTTTCTTCATGGTTTTAGCTATTGACCGTAGAAATAGAAGATTTTCCATAGGCAAGATATAGCCTCAACATACGCTTGTCCTTTCAACTTGAAAGTAATCATAGCATAGAATTAGCACAACTTTAAATGGAAACGTATTCAAAAGTACAATATAGAGAAGGTGAGGCGAAAGCTTTAGCACGGTTTAAAAAAGCCTCTGAAAAAGTATTCTACCAGTTGAAGATATCTTCGTTGCACGTTTGTTGAAATTGCAAGAGACACGCAAGCTATTGAAATAGCGAACGAATGATACATTTATTTGAAAAACGCACCCTAATACCAATTGTGTATTTCGACAATGTCTGAAATATAATATTAATAAACAACATACGTCTGCTATAACTGAGGCCATGTAACGTGGCCAGCGCTCCGCTAATATGTTATTTATTGCAATAATTTGCGTATCTGCTGCTACTCTACCAGATATGAAATGAAGATTCTGCAACTGGAAAGAGACTTTTCTTCAAACCACCCAGAAATTAACGTAATCCTGTAATGTTCCGATGCCCAAACTGAATTTAGGTCACTAACCCTGCAAAGGTCCATCGAACATCAATGGAACAAGCAACCAGCATCCAAGGACGAACATTAGCGGCGCCGTTACCCGTATATATCTTGGTGTTTATAAAAACAGACATAAATATTTTCAAACAGATTATGTCAGAAACATGATCACTCACGTTTTGTAACCATGAAGACCAAAAGTGTAACCAGAAAATGATCTAACCCTACAGAGGACTAAACAATAGATAATATCTAAAATAGAATGCTAAATCTAGCCAACTTTATCAATACAATTTAACTACATTTTAACATACACAGAAATAACTTTAATAGATTTCGCGTTTTTTTTTTTGTCCCTAATACGCAGTAAAAATATTGCAGCGTGCTACCTCTAATTTTCAGTCAGTCTCTTGCCGGTCTGCGTCGTTCTTTGAAGACCCAGCAACATACGAACGACATTTCCGTGTAAAAGGACTCAAGTCCATTTCGATCAAAATAAGAACATTTTCTTCCTTTTAATTAAAATGTTTGATCTTAAAATTTCTATTGGACCTGCATTTTTATATTGAATTGAGCGCTTTTGTAATAGTTTTGTAGTATTAAAACATGTAGCCACTTCGCGTAAAAAGCCCTATCCTTTGCGCATGTATGCCTTCTTTTAGTCCACTTTGAAAGTGCTAATATCATGCTTTTTAAGACAGATTGTTAGGGGATTCCCGAAACATTACGATACAAATAGATGTATATTCTTTCTCGAACATAACTCGTTAAACAAACTGAATAAGTAACGGCATCAATACGAATAGGGGCATATATATATATATATATATGTTTTTTGTTGTTATATGTATATATAGATATATATGCCTTGAGAACTTAAGGACTACGAAACTGAAGTTCGTTATCAAGCTAGAGTTGAAGACACACTCCTTTATTCCTCAACATACATCTCATACTATTTACTCATTGTTTGCTTAGGCCATATTTATCAAGTTACGCAATATGCCACAAAGTACCTCCGTAATAGAAGAATAACAATTTTATGATGAAGTGACAGTTTCGTCCCCTTTTTTTGCTCGAACTGCAAATAGTTGTAGGCCAGCAGGAGACCACTATGAAATAGAGATAATTTTGTGCACTTAATTAGTTCGTCGTTACGTTAGGAATTATTCATAGAAAATGCATCGATAGAACTAGGTTAGGAATGACTTACACGTAAGGAATCCTACGTTGTTTGTTTTTCAGACGACCTTCATTTTTTTGCTAACACTCAAAACGCTATGTTACGATCAAAACATATCACATCGTTTCCATTGACAACATTTTGTAAATTAACAATTTTAGATGGCTTAAATGATAGGAAACATAAAATTTTCCAGAAAATTAGCACCGTTGCAACTTTATGTGTGAGACAAGCCCCAAATATTAGCGGCCTCCTTTTCAAAGTAATCTTTGCAAAAGCAAACAAAAAATTCCTGCGGACGTACTCGAGACGGAGTCTCATAAATCTTTAGCGGAGTTTCGAAAATGAACTTACCTCATATACAAAAAAGTTTGTACGGCAGGATATGCGTTACCAACGAGACACCAAAACCAACTGCGGCCGAACTCCATCGCGCGACCCAGTTCGCCTTAACACGTGGCAACACATCATGTTATGAACAATGAAGTTACTATGAACTTAAGCTTGAAAAGCTTGCACCACCCACTGGTTACATAGATTTATATTGACACCGCTACGGTTTAGACGACTTTCCGGTATCGTAATAGCGTTAACACAATTTTTGACCTCAAATGTATACTGCGAAACTCTACTTCTGCCCGTTGCGCTAGACACTGATTGTACAATTGTGGATATGCAGCTATCCGTAACTTATAAAGATATAAAATATTATAGTAGTACTTAGACAATGACGGTATAATGACGTTATTGAAAACTAGATAAGGGCTTACCGGTGGCAGAGGGCTCGATCGTAAGATAACCATGACCGAGGATAATCCAACAGGAACTAATGAACCTGATATTTTTGGTAATATTAGAACACTTTGATAAAATATAGAGAAATTAAGGCTATATAATAATAGGCTCTAGTATAAATTACGCCGTGACGTAAAATAATATATCGATACGAAGATAAATGGGCAAACAAGTGGATTATTTGCATTTGTCAGAGCGTTGATTAGTCGCTCTATATCCGATTAAGGCTATAGCAGTACCTTACGCCATGGAAGAAAGCTAGCTTCTTTTGACTCGTACTCATATCCTCATTGCCGGGAACATGCAGAAGTCGTTCCGTGTTTGATATTGCCGAAAAGGTCTCGATGTAGAATCCCGTAGCGCCGGCTGAAATGAAGTCGCTTACGTTGCGCCTAGTAACAATTCAATTCGAACAACTCACTACGCGCTCGTTACTACCCGCATCGTATTAAAAGGGGCAAATGCCATTCTTCCATACAAGATAATCGTAAGGATATATATACATAAAGGTTTTGTTTGACATAACTCCGGATGATCAAATCAACACCTTTATTATCGTTGTGTACTTCGATTAACCGCTAACTTTTTAAAAATAGCAGGAATGGTTGGGGTGGGTCTATTGGCAAGTTTCCAAGCCCAACAAGAAAAGAGCCCGTATTAGAACAGCATTGTTCAGCCAAAGAAAAAAAGTATACTTCCACAATGTGTGAGGTGGTACAGCGTGAGATCAAATTGATGAAGACAGGGACAAAATGTTATGAGAACTTGTACATGGCGTGTCAGATAAGGACGTGCGCAACGCTGACCTATATTTAGGAGCGTAGAATGAGATTCAAAAAGTTATAT
>NW_019211456.1:2987175-3064043 GCF_002443255.2 Varroa destructor
TATATATACAAGTAGATTAAAACATCGGTGCCACCGAAAAGAGAATCGGTGCCGAAAAAGAAGGAAGAAAGAAGAAAAACAGACAGGCTCCACCTAGAAAGAGATTAGATCATTATTGGTGAAGCGCTAGCGTTGATAAACAGTTGCCCTTTTGGTACTGCGTTCAAGGGGCCGAGTAAAGACTATACCTGAGATACTTTGGGCGAGGCTGGACTTTTGTCCAGCCTTTCTTAAATAAACATCCAACGCGCTAGCCACGATCACAAAGGACACCAGAAGACTAAATGAGCACCTGTAACACCGATGTTTTCCCAGCGAACATTATATAGGTATCGTAAAATGCATTATTTCTTATATAAGTAAAGCATTTTTACAAACTTTGTTCGGCAAATGTTGCTTCAACATCTGACGATACGTTAAAAAATGTATCTTTACATTAAACATCCACGATTCAATTGATTATACGTTGCCTGATCATTGTTCCTCGTGACCGGGTCGAATGAGTCTTCAAATGCTGCACATCGATCTTCTCATCTTTTGTCTGAGGCTGCCGCCTCCGCGTTGTTTCCAGAGCGTATTTCGAAAAATAGAATTATGACAAAGATCGCGGTAGTGTAAACACTGGCAGAGATATTTTTTATACAATAAAGTAGTGACTTTTCCTTCTTGCTGGTTAGTTTGTAACGGAAAACACGTATGTGATGGCTTAGACTATATTCGAGTTACGGCTGCATACGAATCTGATACAGGACAAAAGTGAATATTGACTTACTTACATTAGAACCTTCTCATACGTTTTTAACTTAGGCTTGTCCTTAACAACACAGCCCCGAAGGCTTCCTGTGAGGCCGAAGTCATTTGCAACTGCAAGAAAAATGAAATCCATCATGAATATTTGAGAGGCTTACATCTTACCTATTTGACAATATATTCCCAACACGAGATAACGTATTCGTTTTCCTCTAGAGTTCCAAATGTAATCGTAGTACCTATATAAAAAGGCTACAAACGCACTCGTTCGACTTTTGGCTTTATCATGCCCATATATAGTGTAAAAAAACAAGCCCACATGAGCTCATCTGTTTTAGAACTCATAGTTAAATTTCCAATGACTTCAGGCGTTTATTATTCAAAATCTCAAACCACGGTGGTGTGCATCGATAGTGACACTTATCTTAAAAATTATTATTTAGGAACTTGTTTAACTTTACATATAGAAATGGTGTAATCTAAAGCGCATCTGTATGCTACCTGAATTGACAAGAAGAGACAGATCATCGGAGGGACAGGTTGAAGGTACACAGACCCCGATACGAAGTCCATGTGACACGTCTTGATTTGATTCCAGGAACACCTGCAAATCCAGCGTCACCTGATTCCACGAAGTTACGGCATAAATTTGTGTTACCAAACTGCTTCCAAATTATACATCATTGTTATTAATTGGTACACATTCGCCTAAGTATACAGATTTACACGGAAGTACACAGACAGTCAATGTGCGTGTGTTGTTTTTCCTTCGAAAATATATATTTAGGAAGTACCACGTATTTCTAAGAAAAGTATACCTTAAATAACAGGTGAGTGTAAACATAGCCATATCAATCGGGTATCACCCATGTTTAATCATTTGTAAGTTTCAGCTGGTGGAATGTTCTGAGGTTAAAGGTTGGTTAATAGCCCATATCTTTCTACAACATTAATCAAATGAAACTAGATATACCTCTTATCATTACAGCCTCTACTATTAGGTACATGTTGAAAAAGTAATCAGCAGTAGAGACTTATACTCTTTCAGTTAACAAGCTGGCCAATCAATTATCGGAGACGACATTGCAAAATTCTATAGGCACTTACTTCATCCGGATCGTCAGGAGCAAACTTTTCCGCAAATCTTTTCATCGAAGCCAGATCAGTCGGTTTCAGAAACAATGAACAATATTGACCACGAAACAACTCCAATCCGCTGACATCCCTGAAAATCATGGAACCTATTCAACTTTAACATCAAAAAGCCGACATAGTCAATAGTATGTCACAAAAATAGAGGAAATTTGAATAATCTTGTCGCAACGACTATTCAGGATGAACACAACGGCTCCTACATTTATTGTTTGTGATTTCTATCTACCTACTATCTACCGACTAAGACGATTTTTGTTAAAAAAAAAAAAGAAGAGTGAGAACGCCTGCGTATGTAGGTGACGAATAATGAAATATCGTATGTTATTCTCATTTATTTAGGCAACGGATGCGACTAAAGATCCCCCTCTTTTTCTATTCCGTTATTTTCACTAGACAAAACGTGGCTCATTCTCTAACTAAATTTCATAAACGTTGTAAAAAAATTAAAAAATCCCCTTAGACTATATTAAATATCTGAAAACAACCCAAATTACGCCTTAGGCTGAATGTATTAGCGGTCGACTAAAATTCTGTAATGTGTAAAATGCTCTAGTAACAGTTTTCCCATACCCTTTTCAAATATAGACTACCCTGTACTTCGTCGTAGTCGATAATGCAACATTTGCTAGGCGCTTTACCAAACGTTTCATATCAACGACATAACCTATTGCTGTTGTCACCATTTTGCTAGCTACCGCTCAACTGGGGTTTCATTTTTCGAGAGACAACTGGACCTTGTTGAACCAGTTCAGTGCGTGCGCTTAGTTTCTTAGCAGGATAACAGATGTAATTCGAACAGATACTAGAATCTATATATGATTTATATAGTGCACAAAGGAATTATCTAGAAAACGAGCAACCCCAATCTAAGCAGTTGTCGCTTCTCCATCTTGTAGGAAAAATAATCTCTCTGCTATATGAAGTATACCTCTTGGTACCTTGTCCATCGGTATCGCCGCTGACTGTAGCGTATCTAGTTGAAATAAAGTCCTTTGACTTACACATTTACCAACCATGAAGCTATCCAATCGAGAAATCGACCCATAATAGTTGTAGAAGTTAAAGTGGGCTCAAAATTAAGCTGCCGCCTCAAAGGTCCGCTGAGATAAATGACGAGGTTCAGCAAATCTTTGCTTCCCTCGAACGAAGTCTAAAAAGATTATAACTAATCCGTACGCCTGGTCCGACATTTCAAAAACCTGCTGTCCTGATAGGTCCTTAAGGCAAATGCAAAACAATAGTTCCAGATTAAGCGAAAAACCTATCATTTATCCTTGGGAAGTAGTGTTCTTATTATAGACAGGACCTGCAAGGACGCTGACACGGCTCAAATATAGAATATAGCATGTGTCCTATATAAAAATTGAATGAATAACTAGATCGAATGAATAAATCAAAAAGAACTAAGCGGATAATACCGTAGTGAGGTCGAATGCATCTTGCAACAAGAACCACTCACCCATAAGCAAAATGATTTGATAGCATATTTATTTTTTTGCGAAAATTCCAATGTCAATTAAGGTCTTATAAGAAATGGTGGTTTAAAAACAAGGATTAGCCGAAATGTGGTTTCTATACCCCTAACTCAGTGCCAGTCCTATACGATCACCTGTATCCTACAATTCCATCAGGAAATGCTCATTGCAAAGTTGTTGGCACGTATTATCTTTGAATATGAAATGGTCAAATTAAGCCAAACATTAATCACACATAATAATGGGTTCCCCTAAATAACTTGTATTGATAACGTACGTTAGAGAATCGCAAGGGACGTTCGATGCCGTAAACTCTGTACGACATTTTTTTATTTTATGGTGCTTTCTAAGATTTTAAGAAAAGAAAACATACAGGGGCAAAATCTGCCAGAGAAACATTTCGAACAATTTAACAATTTGGGAATGGGCGTCTAGCAGTGCGTCCGTTCAAGATGTGCGTATACCTTGCAATAACATACCTGGGTTCCTCTTATTGCTATCTAGATTTTGATGAAATATAGGCTCGTTTAATAGGATATCGAATACGTTCCAGAACGCCCATTTATTATCCTTTTGGCCCATCCAGCAACTACTTACCAGAACAAAATGGTAAAAAAAGGTAATATATTTGGACATTAAAGACTTACGATGATATAGGCAGAGGACGCAGTTGATAGTATTTTTCTTGTTATATTTCGACGGTGCAGACTATTGGGGAAGTGATAGCAGGCATTGAATAATATGGGCATAGGTGGTCTAGTTTTCACTAAAAACCCATGGAAATCCTCACCATACTTCTACATACAAATCTGCCAGAAGTAAGAGCATTAAGTCCAAATGTACACTTGAAGCTTCCTTATAGGTCTACATTGCTTGCATTTCTGGTGTTTAATGCACGGACTTGACTTACCCACAATTCCCATTTAAAAACAGCTGTTGTCGTATTATCGGAAACACGATGCTTCAGAACATACGCACGCTACGCTGTGCGTACGTACGTATAGTGTAGGACAACTCAAATGCTGTAGTTTTTCGTGCAGTAGTTTTTGCAGAAGAAAGTCGACACCCCAATCCCATATTCACCGGCTCTGGTCCCCTGCAACGATTCCTATTCCTCAAGGTAAGGAAATGTCACACGGACAAGCTTTTCGACACGACGGAAGAAATTATAGAAAAATCGCTGAAGAACTGGGAAAAACGGTGGTATAAATAAACAGCTTAAGACGAAAACATGAATTGGTATAATTAAGTTAATATTCATTAATTTTATCGGCTTATTATTTTTAGGAAAAATCTGAGTCTTGCAGAATAATGCTAAAAAAGCGCTACCGAGGCGGATTCTTATGGCGGGTACAGCTGTAAAAACCACACAGCTTTTAACGGCGACGTAGTTCCCTTCGCTCCTGGAAAGCGAACTTGCTGTCGTAACCGCCAACAAACTGTTGGCCTTTTGCAGGCCAACTGCTGTTACTACTTAGTGTCAAAACAGCCTACGAGCGTATTCAATTAATTAGATCAACGAAATCGTGCACCGCATAATTATTAAGTAATTAGCTATTATACTACGTAATTGCGTACATGCGGAAGTTCGGGCAAACTCGTAGCGATCAGTTTCCATCGTTGCAAGCCAGCAATCCGGTAAAATTTATAGCATATCGTTCATCAGGTGCCGAACTTAATATCCACCGGATTGCATTGCCATCAACGATCAGAGGCTGTGACTTGAAGTCGGATGTCGAAGACTTTTAGGTAGTCGCTGGCTATCCTTCGAATATACAAATGATGTCTTCGCCGAGTTAAGCGCATTCTAACTGACGAATTTCTTAAGAGAGTAGCAGGAAGAAAAAACTCTCTTTTTTTTTTTTTTAAAAAAACTGCCAGCAACCAACGATCAGCAAATTAGACAACGAGCTGATTTAGCATGGGACGAGAGCCCAAATGGGCAGAGCACACGATATGTACATGATCAATGCTTGTCTCGCTTTTGTAAAGCAAAATTTATTAGATGCCATTATCAGCAATCATATTTGATCTCTATCTAGTCTCTCTAGTCATTTACCTTCAGCATCGGCGTTAACCGTTCGATCAAACAGCTGGCTCTCAGCACAACACGAATTTAGATCACAATATGTTTCAAAGCTTATGTGCCAAATACGTGATCCACTAAGTTATCATGGCGACAATGTGATACGGTCTAAACAAGTACTATTTACCCGAGGCCTGCCAGCTTATCCTCTGCAAAATCAGTGATCCATTTCGTTAGAGAGACAAATATTCAATTTTCTTTTCGAGGCTCATGTCAATACAGGGTCTGTTTATCGTCACACAGCTTATAGAACATTGAGGAGATCTGGCAGCTGGAAAGAACTGTCATTGACAGCGCAGCAGACCAAACAGGGCCAAAAAAAATACAAGGGATCAATCAAGTCGTCGTGTTAACATTTCAAAACTTGTTAATTTGTCTGTAACCGAAAGTGTACAGTCATCGGATTATCGACGTACGGATAAGTCAAAACATTAAAAGTGTTACTTATTTCACGTATAACACCTCGTTTTTCACTCTAATCCGTAATTCCACAGTCCCTATCAGAATATATAAGGAAACCATTTGCTGTTTGCTACGATCAGAAATGTATCTCTAAAGTTTTCATAGGACTTGTTTAGGGATCCTAATGTTTCACATAGAAGAAAATCTGTTGGAAAAGATATGTTTTAATGGGTGTTACAATGGATGGTAAAACTTCAGTCGTTTTGATTGACTTAAGCTTAAGAGTAGCTATAGTCATTCGCGAACAAAACGGATAATGCCAATGCCAAGGTACAATAACTATAGGTTGCATGTTGTACAGGTACGACCCTTAGTCCTATAGCCAATGAGGATGGTAATGGCAAATAACTAGCTGATACGACTTAAAGGGTTTGTCACTTTTAAGGGTAATACATTGTGCTTTAGACGACAACTTTCCCACGCACTACCTACTAGCTTCAGCCGAAAGATAAGAACTTGAACGTAATCGATAACGAGATTGCTAAATCGTATAAAATAGTTGAAGGTTGTTGCGTATTAGAAAGAATAAAGGCCACTGTGATTTGTTCATTGCTCACTCTGTGCTGTTTTCGTTAGGGTAGTCTCTTCCATTTGTTGTCCGAAGCGGTCAGATCTGTGCCAACGAGAAAAGTTGAAAACGTTAAAACCTAATCAATGATGAGTTAGTACACTTGATAAAGTAACTCATTGTGACCTACCTGGCTATCGTTTTAAGGCATTGGTTAAACTGTCCTAGGTCAGCGATAGTTCCCGATGCCAGACCCGAAGGCGGACGACCCGTTGCGTCTAGCACTGAAAGCATGTGAAATAAACATAGTTTATTTTTGACATGGCACTTAGCTAAACGAATCGAAAATACCTCTCTAATTAATACGCGCAAAATAAGGCTCGAATATTGCAAAACTAAGACAACTACCTACACACACACATATATATGTATATATACTTTTTTTCCTCTACAATTCAGGACCGGAACCGTATTAAGTTGTATTTTAACAATATTCCAGGCACGCACAACGGAAGTCCTGAAAAAGGTAATGTTGAGAGATATTTTGTGATTTGAAAGGCCAAGTCCTGCGTGAAAATTATTTAACTAAATCGACTGCAGTCATGTTCCCGTAGCATATTTATTTTTCAAAAATCAGATTAGACACTCTTTTTAAGTAAAAGAATTACTATGTAAGGTCACTCAAGTTAAATAACGATGGCCTTTTGCATTCAACGCAGTCATCATTGATTCGTGACACATTTAAGTTAAATAGACATTGTTAAAATCACTGAAGCGTCTCATTTTAGACAAGACACACGAATTGTTACACAGCGTTATAAGGCAAGCCGATCAAACGAACGGTTGAAATGAAATCTGGTAATTACACGTTTATATTATAATATCCGTAATCAATTAGCTGTTAAATTCGTCTATTGTTTGATACCGTATTACAAACTCTTTATTTGTTTTTGCAAGGATAAGCGATCACAGTTGGGTAGTGGTCTTGCGCTTCTCGCACGCGTAGGCGGTCCCCGCGACCACTTCCACTTCCGCTTCCGCTTCTCCGTCAACTTTTGTGTAAGCCTTCCTCGCTTCCTTTTGATAGCACCCCTAAAACAATATTCATTGTATGATTTGTGTTTAAGGGGGCAGGTCACTGATTTGATGCACTCAGCAGAGCGAAATATGCCGAAATTACGCACCCCTGTGGGCAGGCAAAGTTCCATGTAGCGTACATATGGGTGTAATTGTTGTACGTCTCACAGGTCATACATTTATGATATAATTAAAGACAATCGAGTAATGGCTCACAATCATAACGCTCAACTGTATTATGCAGTCTGTAACACAACTACCCTTCGTACCGAAATGACCATCAGCGTCATTATTATCTCACTCAAGGTGATATATCTGGATAAGCGGTTCAGATAAAAAGAAAAAACAACTCTTAAACTAAGTCAGCTGTGTTTTGCTTGGTCTTACTGCAGGCCAGTCACTTTATATATGCCATTTTTATGGGTTGCAATCAAATACCTAAATATTGAAATACATAGGAAATTTGTCTTCCTCTTTCTTTCAAACGCTGCGAACAGGAGCCGGTCTAATATATGATAATTAGCTCACGGGACAGTTTTTGACAAGTATTAGCATGAGAACACGAAAGCTACACAATAATAATAATCTGCCATTTTAAAAAGACTGCATACATTGCTATTAACTTACTTAAAAATTCCGAATTCTACAAAATATCTGCAAAGGTTCAAGTTAGCTTAATTGACTTTGAATTTCCACACCGAAATATTCTGCATACGATTGAATTGAAATCTTTGACATATTGTAGTAATGCATCTACCAGCATCCCAACGAACACTAGTGAAAACCTATTTCAGCATTTGCTAAAATGAAAATGGTACTTTTAAATTTGGTTTTAAAATAGCTATTATGTAGAGCTTCCACGCCGGTAAAATTTTAAGTTGTGTGGTTCTTATAAACTAATAGTAAAAACTCGTCGTAGGGTTTCAGAAACGTATTTCTGATGGTCTCGATTCTAAAAATATTTCTTTATTAATACAAGTAATAATCTGATGTTTACGAGATAAACGTCAGATTAATACTATCTGATGGCACTTATCAACCCTCATCTGTAAAGGCTGAGGTAACCAGTCAACAAAAAGTGTTTTCCCTATGAAAAAAAAAAACGCAAAATTTTCTGTGGAAACAAAACTCAAGATGTTCTCATTGTGGCTAGCTATGCTAAGTTATACCGGTGGAGATGATGTCAAATCGCTGGACAGATGATGTTGTTACAAGGGGGGTTACTCGAATCTCCCATAATTTCGAAATAACGGAACCCGACGGCGAACAGGAGATGATACGTCTATTATTGAAGCCTACTCATAGTTTTAGTCTCTTCTGTGACATGCACTTTAACAGTCTATATTTACGCGCGTTTTCTGGCGCACTTATATTTGCTCTTAAAAGATCACTCAAAACGAACATCAGATGGTAACAAATTGATTGCCAATAACTTCGCTAACACAGATGAAATGTTTTAATAGAACGTGTGACAAATATAGATAATTTCTGACTCCCATAAATTGTTTTCTAAATTATGAGTCATTGTGTAGTGATACTATTAATCTAATTAGCCAGTGCCCAAATAAGTACCTATATTTATATGTAAAATAACGTATCGATCAGAAGTCTGCATTTTCACAAAAAACAAATAGATTTCCTTTAAATTACATTCAGCATTTTAGCCATACTTGGAAACGTACTGGCCGTTTCTATATCGAGATGGCGTTAAAGGCGCCTGCCTACCTTAAGTAGGACGGGTCGCAGCGATGTCACTTGACAGGTAAGATTTGACAGTGGAAGATATGGTGCCATTGTTCGAACGCCATTATTCAGACATAGGATAGAATGCCTTGAAAGATTTCTATAAAAAATCATGCCATTTTACAATTTTACCACGATAATGGCACGAACGCTGACTATTTATGATCAAGACGCATTGTCGGTGGTTCTGTTACTTTCGCTATGGAAATTTCTATGTACAAGTTGGTTTTCGTAGTGGTCGACCAAGTACGGAAGAAGTTGATGAAATTGTTGCGGAAGTTGAGCAACACCAACATACGAATAGCCATCATATTGCCAATGAAGTTAGACATCCATTACCAAATACTTTTAAACCATTTGAAAAAAGCGCCTATAAAAAATAGGTTCGATATTTTGGGCGCCACGCGAAAAGACGCACAGGAATTTAGTCTATCGTGTTTCCGTCTGCGAAACTTTACATAAACACAGCGAAATTGAGTTTTTTCCAAAGCGGTTAATCACGGATAGTGAAACATAAATCACCCACAATGTGAATGTACAAGTATAACAAAAAACATTAGAGATAATATGTGGTCTAACCTAGACTGACGCCAGAGGACGTGATGCCCTAAGTTGTTGTTGAGATTAAAAAGAAATCGGGCATTATAAGTAGTTGCCGTCTTACAGAACGATTGGTTCGCGCCTCGACTGTCAACAACTGACAAGCTAACTATAGCTTACTGGAGAAAAAAAATTAGATGTTGTCTTCTACCATGACCGTGCCACGCAACAGTCATCTTTGGCTACCCGGAAAAAATGGAGAAAAGTTAAATGGAGAAACATCCCCCGCATAGCCGAAACCCTGTCTTCTATTTTTGTTTCTGCAGAAATTCATGAATGGCGTTCGTTTGGCTAAAATGGGGTGATACAGATGTCACACGTCAGAACGTTTTGTCTAGAAACCGTAGAAGATCGTACTAATAAATGAGGATATTACCAGAAAAATTGAAGAGAATCATCGGTCGCACATTTGTCGTATCTAAAAATCTAAAAAATATACCTCCAACGTGGGCCAATATATATGTTCACACATCAGAAAATAGCTGGTATATACTGAGGCTTTGGTTTTTTTTTTATACGATGGTTAAAGTGAGCGCCTTTAGATAGGACAACATATATAATGTCTTGCAACAAATTTGCAATTGTTGCTGATGTTCCTGTCAGTGAAACATTTAGAAATCACGTACACGATTAAACTTCTGAATGGGTTAAAAAATAACCTATAACTGCAAAGCCGAAACGGTGTCCTAGAAGAAATCAGCAAATACGAACAATTAACACAACCCGATATATGGGCTGGATTTGGTCCCTGCAACAAATCTCTGCATGGAACAATATAGGTCTCAAGACGATGGGCTTCATATGCATATGATGTTCTCGTGCCATTCGTTTCAAAGGAGTGTGTGGAACGGAAGCAGCCACGTTTTAGCTAGCACGTTTTCCAGTGGGCAAAAAATCAGTGTTGATCAAAATGTAAAGCTAGGGATGACTGCGTAAGCGTTCACTGTCCAAAATCATTGACTCTAGCCGTAGGTAGGTGAGCCACTTACTAAATTATTACTCCTTCGCATGGCCTGGCGTACTTTTGTTGCTAATTAACCTAACGCATGGGAGAATCAGCAAAGATGCGGTATCGAAGTTCAATTGATAGACGGTTTACAATCGGCACCTGCAGAAAGGCTGTTTTCTAAAACTATTGTCACAGCTTTCGGTATAAAATTCCAGATAAATAACTTTGTACAACCGTTGTACAATATGTTGCCATAGCGGGCATTCGTAACGAGAGAACGTGCGGTGGCACAACCAGAGGGCCTTACAATTTAAAGGGTACAGCAAAGAAACACGCTTTCAAGCTTTTCGATTCCAACGATATAAGTCACGCCACAGAAAACCGGTAGGCGATCACGGGCATGTTGCGCACGCAGTATCCCGTATGGTCAGCTAGCTCGTGGTTTTAGCTCTTGTTCCATTGCATCTACTAGCTTTTTTGAGCGCAACGATGCAACGATTGAGCTGAAGCTCGTAGCGATCTCTTATGAAACCCATACGGAGTAAACATTTACTGGCTTTCTACGAATGCAGAACGTCCGGTAAGCCTGAGGCCTTTCGATGAGAGAGCCTCACACCCCATATAAATCAGCATTTTTATATAATCCTACTACAGACTGGAAAATTAATTTCATACAAGATTAATTAGTATTCATGCGGAGTCCTTTGCTCAAAAAAAAGAACCTGGTTTAGCTGATTCGATACAATCTCTATATTATAAAACCGAAAAAGAAACAGCAACTCGCTTTTACAGAAATCAAAGCTCGCTCATAAACTAGGGTCTGCTTTTGTTAGAGCCACGTATTTATTTCTATAGCACTGGTTGCGTCAGTGAAAAAACATGTCGACGTAAGTTAAATGCGGATTAAACGCATACGTTTCCACCGGATCAGAACGGAGCACATATGATGGCAGGTTACATAGCTTATTCCGTGTGCGAAAATGAAGATCAGACACGGGCTGATGCTTGTCGTGATAATGATGATGGTGAGGAACAGGGTAGGACGAAGTCGTGGCTAATAAGTGAGCCAGTTATCACGCCGGTGGGTATCGGCGGGGGGCGAGGGGGCACAAGGATGGTCGACATTGGTGTCGCTAAAAGTCAGTAATCTGTTGCTACTGCCGCTGGTGTGTCCAGCTATTCGATCGAGTCACCCCCAATGTGACGCTGAAGGCCAACCGTGAGGGTCTCTTACCCAAAGCGTTCGCGACGCGGCAAACACTGTCACATGAAACGCTTGGCCGCTTTACGTGGGAAATCAAACGATACCGGCTTGTGTCAAACTACAATGACTCTGCCATGCCGAAGGCGGGTAGCTGTAGTGTGTACGATATCCACCAGAAGGCACTTTCGTCATTCGAATATTCTCAATTGCTTGACTAAACTGTAATGGAAATGGATCCATTAGCACACATCGTTTTATTTGAGCACGAGTTGATTGTCTCATAGATGCGTACTCCTGTGTACTGAAGTTAGCTGGATGTTTACGAATTCTCAACTCAAGGCTCATCCATTATTTGCTTTGATCGTTATATCTCGATAATTTGATTGCTGGTGAACATTATTAGCGTCTACAGATAGAGTGCTTCTAATTTCAATTTTGTAGTTTTTCGTTGGTGCAACACTTTACTTCGACTGTTACCTCTTTGTTATCTGTCAGAAGAAAAAGGCGCATACTGACCAATTTATAGTGCAAAAGCATCCCTCAATACTTAATGACGTAATACAATTTCTGTTCTGCCGAGCTGTTTTTTCGTTAGAAGGTTGTATCTTCCCTTGTGATAGTAGTGGTGGTGGCCTGGGGGTGATTTGCAGAGATGGTCCAAACTTCTAACACGATTTTACAAGCATGTCAGTTGCGCACGGCCACCGTCGGCGCACCATTTTGTAACGGTTATTTCAGCGTTCCCTTTCGACAAGGAAAAGGCCAAATTCTCTAGCATTCATAAAATGGCGTATAGCACAGTGTGTATAGAAAAATGAAAAGTCCTGTTGAAATACAACATTTTGATTACTTCATGAAGCTCTCGTAAATATGTAAAAAGGAAATTTAGATTCCTTCAGTATGTTGAAATCTAGAATATTACATATAAACAAGCAGCAGAAGGACGAGCAGGTAACCCTGTATAACGTTGACGGTTCGACGTACCAGTATGTTAGTCCAAATCTTTGTCCTGCTCCAGGTGGCTGTAGTTCTGGCGCATCTGATTTGACCTCGTAATGCTGCTGTTGCTCGCAAATACGAACCCCAACAAATTCTCTCCAACGAATCTGACAAGTTACCTCTGATCGAATTTGAATCACCGCTCTAACAGACGACGTTTAGTTTGGAGTAACGCCTTATAGCAAATCGGTAAGCTACTAAAGTTTGGAAAAGTCATTTCGGCGCCGAATAAGACATTCGTAGGACAAAACAGCCGTAGTAATATACTATTATGCTGAGCTCGCTACTAGGAACTATAACGTCATTGCGCCCGCAAAGAGCAGTCGATCTTTTCGAATTTACTCAAATTTTACGCCGAACTTTACAGTTCGAAGGGTGTCGATCCGCAAAACGCCGATCACCATTAGCACCTAACAGGGTAACTGGGCTCACTTGAGCCCAGTGGTATCCTTACCAATACGGTCTAACGTTCAGCCAACTCCGATGAAGCACCAGCAAAAAATCGAACCCTTTACATACGAACGTCGTATTACTGATGGCTACCATTTTTTTTTTAATGAAATTAACGTAAATAGATGAACACTTGTGGCAAACAAATCCGTCTTCATGTGAAAACAGACAACCTTCTTTGGAATTTTTTTATTATACCGATCTCAGATATCGTTGAGTTGGCTTGAAACGATTCTTCAGCGGTATTCCGCCGCTGGATAGGAACTCTAACGGATTATTATGTTTCTTATTGAGGATAGGTCTAGTCGTATAACGGAAGATTTCACGCAAAAAACAGAAGTATCACATGAGCTATACGTACACATCGATTATATCAGTTAAAATGAATAACTAAGTTGAAGTCATTATGGCGATGACAAAAATTTCTTTATGATTTAACGTTTACCGATATCTGAAAAAGGATCTGAATTAAAACATTTTGATGCTTTCAGACGTGTTTACAGTTCCTTTGAATAGTATCAACTTTAATACGGTTGGCGTCAACTACAGCTTTAAGTTATAATATTGAATTTGTAAATTATCATTACAATAGTTAACCTTCCTTCAGAAAATTAGCATCTAAAAATAGTCAATAGGTTCGCATAAGCCTAAAGTCGGTAAACGTGCACGAATCCCTCCGACGATGCGGTGGCAACACCTTTGCCGGCCAGCGCTATTCACATGCAGAGTACTGGATTCGGATCATGGCACAGATACATTTATCTCTTGCTGGATGTCATCAGCCGTCTGATCCAAAGATTATGCAATTCTGAGCGTACAACATGCATCATCTAGGTGATGACATAGACACTGACTGGTCCTGGACCTTAAGCACACGAATCGACCAAAATGTATTTCAAAGCACACGTACAGAACAAAGGAACATACAGAGCAAGTGACTCTTGTCCGCAACTCTTGCTAAAGCCAATGAGGTAAATTACAACAAGCATGGCAAGAAAAACAAATTCCAAGTGTTCAATCTGTGAACGTCAGCGAAGGCTGGGCCAACTCTGATGAGGCAGGCGTCTCCGCTAACGTAAAAAAAAAGTCATACATCTTTGCTTCCCATACAAGTACCTCGCTGCTTTTGACTCACAGTAAGCGATATCATTGATTACTATGATGTTACATTAGTCGCGACTGGAATCATTTATGTCCTTCACGTGTATAATAATATATATTTCTCGAAAGTTTGCTACAAAACAGCAGATACGTAGACCAATTAAGTTATGTAGGTAACTACAAATGTCGTTGCAAACCAGAGATATAAACGAGAGTGTACAGAAAATGTCTGTCTCACCTCCTAAACTCGTTTTATAATAGTAATCAATGGTTTGAACGACAGATTATTTGGAGAATATTTATATATAAATCAATGCTCATTTGATCATAAATTAGTGTCAGAGACAACGATATCTATCTTATATAGATGCATGAAAACGTGTCCTTTTCAATTAGATGAAGAATGAGATTTGTCTGAGACGGATTATCTGAGGGCCGCCAAGATCTTAAAACGTAGACCCTGCACTTTTCTATTGCATATTTGCGTCCAGTGGCAAATAGGAACGCTCATTTTCACATATATTTCAAGTATACTTTATTTATTAACAGCAGCCTGTAATGAATCCCTTTAGTCAGTCCACAATCAGAGGTAGCGGTGAGGTTGCGCTCCTTGACTGATAAGCTCTGTTCAATTCAGATTACACAACGCAACGGCCAGTGCCCAAATTTAGCTATAGGCGTGAATATGTATTAAAAAAAAAAACGAACATGTGCACGTCAAGGATTGCAAAATTGGGCATTTTTCTCACACCTGGATCCATAAGCTTGTCATCAATCACCGTAACAAAGTATCGAGGCGAAAATGTTATGTAGAAGTTTAGTCTATTTAAGTTAGTCGCTAATCGACCTATCGGCGGCAGCAGCAAAGCGTTGACTAGGCTACGGCTTGAGAAAATCTTTTCAGGAAAATAGGCAGTGGTACACGGTATTCTTATATATGGCTATATCGACATTAGCCGAACGCCTCTGAGTGAAAAATAAATTATGGGCTATTATAGGATTTGCTTCTGTTTGCAGTCTTCGATCGAGCGACTATTTAATAATTATTATAGTAAATGAAATAAACATTCAGTTTGAGATACGTAAGACGTGACTGCCTATACACCTGTCTTATTTTAAAGCCGCATTAAAACTGGGCAGTGCGTGAATGCTCTCGTAAAAAGTCCACCTTCAACGATATTATTTCCTGTCGTACCAATGAAGTGTGCAGCAATAAGTGTGAAGTCATATTTTTCTTCAGGACAATTACGTCAGGGGCAAATATGCGCTGTACGCAATGATGTAGATCATACCCCTTTCACGATATTTGATTTTAAGAATATTTTAGTAATTTATAATTTACGTGCCACTGTACGAGGTAACGGCTCGAAATGACCCGAAAATAACTGTAGCAATAGAAAACAAATAGCATTATTGTTATTTCTATTATGAAAATCTCTCAACGAGCATAACCGTTATAATCAAAATGACTTAGTTTACGATCACAAGCATAGACTTACTCTTCAGAGCCCACGGTTTCATTGTTCGTAATGCAACAACCCATCGTAGCAACGCCTGCGTGCAATTTTCGTCTATTCGGTCGAGAGCATTTAAGGTTAGTCTACTACCTGTCACCTTTTCCATTAGTAAGTCCATAAGGGAGCCTAATTTAGACTCAAAATCTACTCTTGTTTTATTCTCTGCAGGGTTCCCAATCAGATATCCAGAGCGAGCGTGCGTTATTTCTCTGTTTTCACTGTTGACACCACTTCGACCCTTATCGTGACTGTCACTCACAATCACTTCTCTATTCTGTGCCGAATAGAATCCAGTGTTGAACGTATTCCCTGACACTTCCCATTCACCGCTTTTGCTTTGTCCTGTTGAAGTTTTGTCCAGAACTTTGTCACCTGTACGCGCCTTCGCTTCGTCGCTGTTGTCGCCTGCCACTGGTTCGTTCGCGTTTTGTCCGACATGAGCTTCCCCCACATCTCCAGTGCGCGCGTTATCCTGTGAAGCTTCTGCACCGCACCTAGAGATTGACACTAAGGCCGCGCAAAGGAGCGCAACCAGAAGTGAGCGCTGGCGCATCTTCGCCGGTCGGCCCCTACACATAGAATAGTCCAGCGCTACCGGACGCATGCGGTGTCCCCCTATAGGGTGAACTGCCGCAATTGCTGGCGGCATAACGGTAAACAGCCCTTGCACCTTTTTGCCCCTCTGCTGTGCAGGCTTGTCGTCGGATTGGTCTTCTTAACTGATTGGCTCACAGCATCATTACCATCCGTAAGCAGTAGACACAGCACGGCTGTGCCACGAGGCTACCAACAGTGTTACGGGTCGCCAGAACGCCTGATCGTTGACCGGCTCAGATAGCTACAGCAGACGTATCGCCGCCATGATCTTACGCAACGCGCAGAAGCGCAAGTTATCATCAACACGTACACAAGACGACCGTGGTCATTACTTATACCGACTTTACAAAGGCAGCAGAAGTCCGTCATTGGATAAAGATGAACAAGAAGATACAGAAAGCAGAAAAGTGATTGACAAAAAGGCGCTCATAATAGTGTTTTTATTCCAGATGGCTCAGATGTTGAAATGGCGCTGTGTAACCAACTGTTGGCCGCGTGTCTGATAAGCATACACCATTGTTGTGTTATGACAGGTGAAAAGTTAAAGTTTAAGTTAACAGCAGTAATCGCGGCAAAGAAGGTGCTGGATGCAGAAACTTTGCGTTAAAAAACCTAGTTTACCTTCAGTACCTGTCGCGGCCGCATTAAACTACCAAAAGCAATGATCATGGAAATGTTCGCCGCTGATGACTGACTAATCGTCAAGTAAAAACGAAGTCCTTTAATGATTGTTCCCCTTGGAAAAACCCCGAAGCGAGTATTATTAAATAAGATGTATTGTGCCAACGAGACGTAACGTCATATTGAGCAGTTAAGTACGCGATAATACGCATCATCAACAACGCCATGTAAATGAAATGGACAATAACTCAACGCTCCAAAGATTTCGTAGTCCGCCGATCATAAAACATTGTACCGAATGGATTCCGGTACGACGATGAATCTAAAATATACTTTTTATATATTTTTTTCATTGTTTTGGACATCGGGCAAAAGAATATAGCGTAGTTAGATCTCTTTGGCTTTGTCTTTAATTTCATACGTAGAAAATCATTCAAAGTCGGGCTTTCAATAAACCGGTTGACTAGTACGTGCGAGCAGTCCACCGCACGTAGCTGTTATACCGAAAGAAAAGAAAGCTGCCTTTCCCGTTACGCAACATTGCCAGCGCAGATAGAGGATCACACCTGGTATCACGGCTTCCTCTGTAAACTCGTTTACATAGAAACACGATTCAGAGTTCAAGTTTGCCACGGTGCAAGTAACACTGGTTCGATCATCATAGAGTCGTTCATAATATACGAGTAAGCATGTGACAAAGTCAGAACAGATATTTTGTTATCCGTCAGGACCCAATATAAAAACAGTTTCTCAATCGATACCCAAAATGCTCACTGCAATCAAACAACAACAACAACAACAACAACAAAATCGGACCTCAACGATGCTACCTGCGCACGATTTGGCCATGCAGACCACACTCGGGATCATTGCCAACTGATATATATATATACGCGTTTATACGTATTGTATGTCCATTGGCTAGTTCGTGTGTCAGCTTAGTCATGACACCGCTATGATAGAGCTGGCGTATGCTACATGCAGCGATATGTTCCCGTGCCTGGATACATGGCTATCATACCATTGGGCTAGCATACCTTGAACTTGATTTTCCCTAAGCGTTGGGTCAACATAACTACATTGATTACATTAGCAGCGAGATGAAAGGGGGTCAAATAAAAAAAATAGAACCCCTTTTACCATAACTTCTGTCAAACTTGTTCTGATTCGCAGATATTGGAAAGCAGCTAACAGTGTTCCATGCAGTTATTATAATATGTTGCTGTGGACGTTATTACTCGGTAAGGAAGCGTCGTTGTTTTTCTCTCTGTGTTATCAGCAGTAATGATGAATTGGGACATGTGTAAAACTTTTCGCTCCGGTGACCCAATTCAATACACATGGCCCACATAATGTATTCAACACATGTATATACATTTGTTGCTGCCATGCCTAATACAATGGGCAAAATTTCTTTCAATGAAAGCTATAAAGTTCCACGAGGTGACTCAGTTATAAGAACTTAGAAGGTCTAATAGATTTGCTCAACGTAATCTTGGCTTCGGGGTGGGTTGAGCTTTGAACGATTCACAGCTACGGATCTCAATGTTTTTAGCTCTTATTATTTGTATCTCGCGTTTGCCACAAGTTCGAGCCTTTGTGAGGTCATTTTTTTTATCACTATACAATTTGAGTCCTTGACCCTTTGAATGAAACGAAACGTTCAACAGCGTAATTCAGCAATAAACTGCAATAAAGTAATATTATTTTCAGTCCATTCATTGTTGTTCCAAGTGCAAGCTCACAATAATCGGAGATATGCATTATCCACTATGCCATCAAGCACTATATACATATATATATATATATATATATATTGATAATAACTTTCTGATTGCTTCTTTGTGCAGGATCTAATCAATTGCAAGTAAATCAAGATTAATTTTTGAGAATACAAAGATGCAGAAGCAATTGTAAATCGGGAAAGTTCCATCCCACCAATGTTATCCGTAAAAATGATCCAGTTCGGAACATTAATCCGGCTAACTACACCTATTCGACAGCTGAAAGTCCGCATGTTACTTAGGAATATCATCAAGGTCTAGCGGGAACTACGGTGCGGCGCGCCATAGTGACCAAGGGATTAACTGGACCAATGACTGGTACTACCAGGCTTTCGGGAGGACTTTGGTGAAGGTGGCGATATTATTCCTAATATGACTTACGCTCTGTGGCCGTCACAGAAGAGCATAGCTTATGATCATAAGACGGGTTGACCGAAGAGATCGCATAAAATAGCCTGTCTATTTTTCAATCTTCACGGATACCTAATCATGTTCAGCAAACGTTTCGTAAACTCCACAAAAGATACTGAAAAGATATGCGTCGAATAAATGTTGTTCAACAGGCTCAATAGTTCCACAGTGGATGCATCAGCACAAATCTATCTTTATCAAGTCGACCGGCAAGGATAAAAAAGGCCACACAAAACCCCTGAAAATGAACGGGGTCGTTTCGTTGCGATCCACGAAGTAAATTATCTCTTTGCTGATAGGTAAACTGCATTTTCGCATGGCTTACGTTTGCTTAGCAGCAGACGTTTAACGGTACCTCGTAGATTTCAGATCGATCTTTTGTTAGGATTTAAACACGTCGGGTAGTGTGTATAGTAGGTTTCGACTAAGAAGGTCGATTTTTTAATTGTTTTGCATCGATGCATACGATAGCTTGCACAAACGCTTGCACATATGCTTGTACAAACATATTCTATACACAGTTTTCGACGATCGTTTACGTAATAGTGTTCTGCATTTTCACCAATTATACAGGAAGCATCAATAATAAACTGTATGGTAGCCGCCAACCCAAGTGTCATTTTCCTTTTCCTTTATTTGCATCATGTCCTTGCTGCTTCTGTTCCGAAGTCGGAAGTTATCGAACGATTTAATTATGCCCTCCGTTCGAAGCATCTGCTTTGTGGAGCTGCCCGTCCAATCACTGTTGTGAACGGCAACAAAATCTCAACCCAACAGAGAGCTAGCTTTTCGTGCAAACTAAGTAGAGTAGGAATCTATGGTATTAGCTGGTTGCCCACCAGGCAGACTGAAAAAGAAAAAAATAAGAGCTTCAAATGTCTAATATATATATATATATTTTTTTCAATTTTCACTTATGGTAACCGCCAGTCATTTACCTAAGGCGAAAACGTGCGTAGTTCAATCGGTTCCTCGAAGATCGACACCTTTATACACGCAAGTTGTACTTGAATAATAACGCATTTTATATAATAGACACAAACAGTAAAATTGGATGAGCAGACTAGGGTTCCGCTCTTAGTAATAATCAGTGTGAGGCTCTCAATGACCCAGTCAACACGTTGCTATAGTAGGTGATTATCTGAAGATGATTCTGGTGATTTGCTCGCACAGTAGGAACAGCCAAAAATGTAAAAAAGTTGAAAACCTGATATTGACTAACGAAGCAGAATTGGTGATATGTTTGTCGTAAATAAATAATGTTTATTACCGTTTAATCTATGATATCTTCAGCACTACGGGATTTGTCAGCTGTTAACGTTAGCCAATGCATGCCGTATGGTCGTGGCCTATTCGGGCATCGCAAGCCCATATATCGCAATTCTTGCCATTCCTGCAACATTCAACAGCCTCGTTCATTGTATATGCAGAAGCTGCGAGATTTTTTTCGAAATTATCATATGGACGATAACAAATTCGAAAAAGTGACTCATGCTTATCACTTTTCAATGGGGAAGATTAGTTATGTAATGTTAAGTAATGTTATGTTTTTGTTTAGTTGAGCACCTATCGAGTTCTACCTACCGTTGGTAGAACTCGAATCATTGGCCTCTTCAGAGAAGTCCTGGCATTTGCAGTCGGGGTTTAAAAACAGGGCTCTAGAATAGCTCTTTAAAGGTACCCTTTCTATCTTTGTTTACATATAGTGCGATCCGGGTTGACCGTTCTAGATCTCTAGTCATGCCCTGAAAACCTACCAGCAGTCCAGCACTTTTTTTTAATTTATTTTTTTCTAGAAAACACCTTGAAAATTCATGTAAACTGATTAATTAGCACCTTTGTTATTTTATTTAATAGATTTCAGATTTTATGATGCTGGCAGAATACAGCTCGCTAACAAGTCAGCTCAACAAGCTCGCCCTTTTGATTTTCTATTTTTTCTACTATACACTAGTAAATAAACCGTCAGTGCTCCATTATCTATTGTTATCTTATACTCTAAAATTTGTTGGAACTTCACCACTTCAGAGTGGTGAAAAAATCGCGTTTTAACATTAAAATACTTCCTTAAGCCGACCTCTATAAGTTGAATTTTCACAATGTCCAATTGAGGGCATGAAAAGGCGCTGTACTGCCGTCGTACTTAGAGCTTCGAAATGCAGTGCGGCGCTAGTGACGGCAGTACAGCGCTAGTGCTGCCGGTGATACAATTAATAATACGAGCGCTAAAATTATGATTGAGAAATGATGTTATCCTTCTAGAAACGCAGTGTGTCACAAATAAGCTGATTTTTTTTCTGCTGTTGACCCATAACATAACTTTATTCTGAAATTTTTCGATCAATCCAAATAGTGTTCACTGTGAAAATGCATAAAACTTCTTCATTGCCAATAGAATGCTATTTCAAATGTCGAGTTGGTGGGGCAAATAGTGCACTGTTAAAAATATAGCATGTCATATAGTATGTTGTTTTAGAAGCGTTTTAATCCAATGTCTAAGCTGAACAAAATTTGATATAGAGAATATTCTCGTAGAATGTGAAAGCGGCACTGAACGCGTTGGTCTTCTCCTATGGCGCGCCTTCTCTCCCTTCTGCATTTGCCAGGCGCTGCGGCCAGCTGGGCAGTGCTTTGTCCTGCTGCCTATCAACGACGAATAGTTGTATCTTCAATAATCGTAGTGCTGGCAATAGTGGCTCGTCGTTCTTTGATACGCAGTATGCGCTTATGATCCAGGCGGCAAACCCTCTCGAACCTTGGTGCCAGATGTTTCGGGCCAGATCACCGACATGGAAGACACCGACCACGCCAAGGCCAGAAGAATATGGCGAGAAGCGACGATACGAAAGGCAGCGTCGGAACTGTTGGGGTTCTGACTGCACTACGATATGATGGACCACGTTGCAACAACAAGCAGGCAGACAACAAACGGAGCAAATATCGTGAACGCTATAGCTGCTTGATGGTTGAAACTTAAGAATGAACTGGTATTGCTGCTACGGGCTGTTCTCAAGCCGCAGGAACATCGCCATCTGATTCACCATATAGAGAATATTGGCGGTAATCACGGGACGGCGATCGCGAGCCGTTGGATCAAACACGGTCGTTATCATCATCATCGTATGTATTTAGACACGTTGAAGCAAGCACGGCCGCTCCTAGGAAGAGCATCGTAGAATAATTTACTTACACCATACGAAACATACGCTGCATACGCTCCGAAGGGCACGGAAGCACGGACCATATTCTGATCGCTTGATGCGCGTACTCGCGATCTTCGCTGATCCAGGACCGCCTAAAGGCCTTTACACGTAATACAATCAAGATTATTTTTTCTTGTATACATTTCATGTATGGTTTCCTGAACTCGACCTCTGTGCCACTTATTGATCTGTCATGCTTCTTAAAATTATTTTCTTAAAAATTATTTTAGGTAAGATTTTACTGCCTTCAAAACATCTTTTTGCATTTTATCATACAGTGCAGAAACTCGAACTACTGTGAAAACCAAAAACACATATTGAAATAAGCCTACGTGCGACTAACTTACTAGTGAGAATAACCGTGGTAGTCTAGGTTCAGAGCGGGGCACAGCATCTCATGCTATAAAGCGCTAACCGCTTGTAGTTATGCTTAGAAAGCTACAGAGCCTACGTAAAACACGACAAGAAATAGCACTGGAGGCTTGTCTATCCTTCAACAATTCCTTATCTTCACTGTGGCTTAAAATGATGAAAAAATTGAGGATTGTCAAGAAGCTTACCGTCAGGAGGACACGGTTGTCTTGAAGGCTTTCGGTGTTTACGAAATTAACTACTGTTCCTAAAAGTACCAACGTTTCTTCTCCCAGTTATTTTCAGATCCTCTATGTTTCGAGTTTTACGTCCAGTATCGCCATTAGGCGTTTCATCGAGTAGACAGCTGGCTCCCAGCACGAAACAAACCATGCGTCCATACCCGGCCACGGTTAGCAGACAAATTCGTTACCCGCCAGGTTATCACGGCCGGGGGAGGTGGAAGGGAAGGAAGGGGACGGAAATGATCCTAGAATTATTTGGCAATACAAAACTATTGGAATACATCTTTGGATCCGACCAGAGCTTCGTTTGCATTTAAGCTAACACATATTAATTGTCATTACCAATAACATAGGTGTCATTTAAGTACTGAAAAACAAGTCTAAGTGCACCTATATATAGTACGATTATAACTAAATTTTAACCAAATCATTATCATTTTAACTTTATAGATCAAGTTCATTGGGCTTTAAAATTAGCTTAAAATATAAAATGCACAATAGAACAAGTACTTTCACCTGAATAATATAGAAAACCATCGAAAAGACAAGCGGTCATGCCATGCTTTCACAACTGAAATCAGTATGACGGTGTTCGAAAAAGCATTCTACACAGTATATCGAAATGCTTATTGGCACAAAACAATGAACGTCAACACCAAAAATAAGCGTTGTCGGACAAAAGCAGGGCATACGCAGGCCAACTATTGATCTACGCATACAGTATTTTATTGCCATATTTGCACACGTTTTTCATACAAACAATTTGCGTACACGTACCTCAAAATACAATTATTAACGACATTTTACTTATTAAAGTTTCAAAATTTACGAAGACTGTCGCAGTGGTGGTATAGTAATCGAGGCAGTGAGCGTCAATAGTTATGACCCACGGCTGGTTCAGGCCCCCCGAATATTTCGTCACACCGACCCGATTGAATCAATTGACGTCTGAGGGAAAGGGCTGGGAGGCCAAGGGCTCGCACACAGAATCAAATTGGCTGACTTCAGTCAAGCCTCATAAAATATCAGGTTTTCGACATCGCTAATCGTCACCGGTAGTCGCACAATAACATGCGATAACGGTGCGATCATTATCGCCTAGAATAATGACATTATCTGTTTCTGACCTTTGTCCCGTTCGTTTCTATCCCCCGCAGATACCGCCACTCTGGAGTGACCTCCTAAAGATTAAGCTACGTTTTGTATTGTGAGGCGATAGAAACCATTGTCAGTAGAAGTAGTTTTGAACATTTTGTTGTACGTTATTTAACTTATTTAATTGCCTATAGGTGGCGTTGATAGTTATCGCGAAAGCATGGGCTTCTGCGAAAATATCTGTGCCACCTAAATTGAGAAGGCCTGAACGTGATACCTCTCATGAAATCAAAGTTGGATAGTGCTACAAAAGTAAATATGAGACAACATGTCATACGATAGCTAATATAGTTCTAAATGCCTTTTCTTATTTATTATACGTTATTTCTACTCAATAGATGTATCACTTCTCCTCCGTTTTCTATCAACGTGTGTATATATATATATGAGATTCCTATGATATCAATAGTGTGTTTTGATGCGGAGTTCCAGATCTACTGTGTTAAAGAATGCAATACTATGCTAACCTCTTACACATGTAAAATGTTAAGAAGAGATCAAAACAACTCTGCTCCTTTAATTATCAAGAAAACGATTTATTTAACTTGTTTTAGTATATCGGGAAATGTACACAAAGAGAAAAGAGTCGTGATACGATCAATTATCAATGCGGAACACATTATTATTATTATTATTATATACTTAGTTATCGTTGACGTCATCGTGGCATGCTTACACGGAAATCATCTTTTTTGTATAGCATTTTTCTCTCGTCCATCGCAAATATAATTAGAAAATGTCACTAAATCAATAACCACCACCACAATGTTCGTAATAGTAACTTATGTTTCTCTCTCTCTCTCTCGCTTGAACTTGTCCTTTTTATTTACTCGTACTATCTCTCTCTCTCTCTCTCTCTCTCTCTCTCTCTCTCTCTCTGTCTCTCTCTGTCTCTGCCCGCCCCGTGCTAACGCTGTTCGCCCTTTGGATTCTTCCGTTTCTTTGTTTACCACGCACCCGTGTTCAATGTTAGTATGCTTTCGGATCTACGTTTAGTACCACTATTATGAATGTTGACGTGTTTTATCGTGTACTGTCGTCTGCTATTCTCAATGCCTGCGTCACGTTCGCTATCAAGGCGTTTATGTTTCTGTCACTAATCGAGACGTAAGTTCTGTCCGGGACGGTAAACTACAAAACGATATTGTGAGAACGCATCAATTACCGTCATAATCGTCGTCACTTTTCTGGCCAGCCCATCGTTCTTGCATCATCACTATCTTGTTGCCTGCTTGGATGATTCGATGACGTGTGATGATGATGATGATGCAGAGTCATGCCCCGCACGGCGTGGTCTGACAGATCAGCGTAGTTTTCAGATTTGAGGGCAGTGTCCGTTATTTGTTATTACAACATTTTCTGAGTTCTTCGTAAGTCTCACTTAATGTACTACAGGCTTTCTAAGATCCATTTGTTGCTTTGTGTTTCTCTTGCACTCGATACCTATCGGACCATGGCTTAATTCTAGATAGTTGATGGTCTGTTTGTGGATGCCCCTAGGAATGCGCGCACCCCGTCCTCGAATTGAAAATCTGTATTCTCAATATCGTTAATGTACTGATTGATATACGGGAGACACCTCCAATCCAGACACACAAACAAGCAACGCGTTCAGTTCAATTATGGTTTAGAACTTATTCACGCTTAGCATTATTATAAAGTTTTAAGAGACTGATACCACAAACGTGTGTAGCAGTTAATTTGTCAGGAATATGGCCTGAATCATCCTGCAAAGTATTATTGAAGAGCAGGAGCTCTGCCTAGGTATGGATTAACGGAAGGTATCACTGATGTGCATATGTCGATGGTCGGACGTTTTTGAGTTTTGCATGCGCAAAAGTTATTAAAATTAATATAACACTATCGCTACTTTTTTTTTGTCGATACTTCACATTCGACGTTATAAAGGCTTTACCAGTCGCTACATGCTATCTGCTGGTAAGAACGATGATAATATGGGTTTATGATCCGTAGGTTATGCATAATATGATCCTCATGGTCCGCACAGAAGTGGACGACACTCTAAAGTGACACATATATATATATATATATATAAAGAAACTTTCCAAAATGCAAATTCCACTTCAACATATACTTATCTGGCTTGGATACAAGATAACACTATTTATAAATTCGGCTTATGCAAATATAATCATTGGCTTTGAATTGAGCGCCAATGCAACTTCCCAATTGCTGCTAAACCTCAAAATAATATTTATTTTTATTTTTACAAAGCTACGTAAATCAGGACGAAAGAAAGACCTTAGGTGAACTTTTGAGACACGTAAATATCAGCAGGAAACCCATGCGATAGTATCGGGCAATAATTATATAAAAAAAAAACATTAGTCAACCGAGCACGATGAGATGATCGTGAGTGTACCTATGAATGAATAGACTGTATACTTGGCTATTTACTCGGTTAGTCAGCGTTGTCAAACCCCATTTGGACATTTATATGTATATATATATGTTGAGGGGCAAACAAGGCGAGGGGAGTCGCAGGCAAACGATGAATCTCAACCAACCATTATAGAATACTATGATTATTATTCGTATAGTACATCCGTTGTAGTTATTAATTAAACTATCATCACCAGTACTGCAGAGGCTCGACGTGTATCGGTGATGGCTGTCGATGAAACAGGAGAGGTCGGCCCGCCCCGAAATTTTATTGATCCCAAGTTCAAAATTCTAGGTGAGGCTGATTTCAGCCGTCATTCAAGGTTATATAGTCTCGGCATACAGCAACGTAGAAATCTAATTACGTGAAGACTAACAGACGGAGCAAAACGGACCCTGCGGACGTTCTAACCATGATAGCACATGTCATTAGGGCTCAACTAGGTAGTGAAGACCGATTGATATAGCATACGGAGGAAAATAAACAGTCGCATGTGTTCGTTTTTGTCCAGAGGAGGAATGGAACGATAACTAGTACAAGAAGTGTTATGTGATAAGACGGGGTGACTCACAGCCTGTGAGGCTTGCAACGTACAACTACTTCACTTTTATTTGTCACGCTGTGCGACCAGAGCCACGTAAAATCATTATGCTGCTCAAAAACACTTCGCTCTGACAACTATCGTCGTTGTCTATCCAGAATCGTTCAATAGAGCTAATTATAGATAATGCAATATCAACAATATTGTGGCTAGTTATCTAGACAGTCCAGTGAACTTGCCATTATCATCACCCACTCGCAGAATACAGTATGTGTTGTCATTGACAAAGGACACTAGAGCAATAAGTAGCGATAGGGTAAGCCAAGGAACCGAACTAGGAAAAATTGGGACGGGGTGCCATCGAACAGGGATAGTAACGCCACGAAACACACTCCAGAACAATCCACAATGTTTTCAGAAAAATTCGCTTGTCCTGCCATTATCATTTATACGTGTATTACTGCATCATCGCCTTAATAAGTAGATGTAGATATAAATCGACTTTAAGTAAGGAACTTGGGTTGTCACACCGTAGCGTAGTACGATAGAGCGGTAATCGTGCCGTATATGATAATCATAATTAAACTTTCATCATGCTGATCAAGTTAACTAATGAATATTTTGTTGTTGTTGTTGTTGGGTTGCTAATGAAACTAACACGTTTCTATTGCAGTTCCCGTAAAGTAGCCATATTAACTGATCCCGATTAGCCATACGCTTGATCGTCGTATTTTCGTGATATGTTTTTTTGTTTGTAGAAGTAGTCGATTGTTTAGGTAACTTGTCATGGGGTATCGGCAACATGCAGAATAAAGGCGCAAATGCATAAAATCCAGTCGAATATGACGAAGTTACAACTAATAGAACTTGCATCCATTGAGTCGTTTACTTGCGAAACAACAAGAAAATAAGTGTCGACATCCTCTTTTTTTTTTTTTATAACTTTACAGTTTCTTCTATTTAGCATACAGACCAATTGGCCATCATTACCGATGACCGCCCGTCTATAGTAAGCCAATCGGACAGACATACGCGCACTTTTGTCTAATCGTCCTGTGACAAGTACTTACTGTTTGCTACTTTTATTAATTATCTTACAATTTGTTTCATATTCGTGATGCTATTATAACTATGATAGTAATTATCGTTATTACCTGTTGTCTATTTTCGACATGTTATTGTTTTTGCAGTCATTCCCGCTGTTGCTATCTCTTTCAGTTCCATACTGAATAACTCTGTCTATTTTGAGTCTGTTTCTAATGGTATCATCGTATCTTTTTCCTTCTTAATAACTAACATAGTAAGGCTACCAGTTCATCTCGGTGTTTCGCCGACACATAGCCGACGGCAAGTAAAAAAATAGAAAAGCCTAATTGTTATTAGTATTTATGTTTATCATGGAAATGTTCTGCTGTTGTTATCTTTGCCGTCTCTGTAATAATGCTCACAATAATTGTTGTTATGTTACCGTGTGTTCTCTATTAGACAACAGATAACTATACGGATGTGGAAAAACACAACACCACCCACCCTTCGTTGTTAACGTCCTTAAATTGTCCTAATAACATACCGCAAAAAAACGTGTCACTATTGTTTTTCTGGTTGTTTATCGTATATTGTGATCATTGCCGTGTTATGCTTACTGCCATCTTTGCAGTTTCAATCGTCGCCGCTGGCGAAGAACTGCAGTGGCACAGTTTCTATTGTAAACGGTTATGTCGATAGTTCAATACCACCATCACATCGCAAATCTCAACACTATATATATATCCTCCTATATTATAGGTAACAACTGCCCATGGGCCTTGTGTCACTATGCCCTTTTTTTATGATTACCACTATTTTCATTAGCATAACTAACAGCTATTGCCATAATCATTGTTGCTGTCATTATCTGTGATGTTTAGTACAGAATATAAGCGGTCGCATGGATCGTCCAGGCACGCTCAATCATCTCGGTATTTTCTCCTGCCTACTCTGGCTTTCGTTTGAACAAAAAGCTGTCCTGCTCACCTAATGGGCAGCGGACGAAAATCCAGCAAGATCTGACCTTTATCGTTGACAAACTTCGGTCACACGATGTAGACATCTACTACACCGCCGTGATATTTATGATAAGTTACATCACCTTTGTTATATCATTGTTCCATAGTCTTGTTTGCTTTCTGATTTGCTGCATCATTATTATAAATCTGACCTAAGTCGTTTGCGCACACCGTTAGAAGATAGGTATTTTCGGTGTGATAGGCATTTGACTTTCTGCGTATACTTGCTGAGCCTTCTCATCGTTTTCCGTATTGATCGTGTGTAGTATCCTTAGGGTTGGTCATCGTTTCCTCCTGCAGGTCCCAGCTGACCTTATTTACTACTGTGACTCGTTCACACAGACGGAAATAGATATATGCTCCGGCATACTTTCATTGAGCGCATCTTAGTCAAGCGTGAACACTTCCATCTACTCAGTGTCGTCACTCACTCATCAGGATCAGCATTTATTCGCTCAGGCTCTGTTTTCCTTCTTGCGCTCATTATTGCCCTCATTAATTTCAATATCCGTCCTTCGCGCACGAGTTATCTATCTTTGTTGCTGTTGTTCTGCTCTAACATCATAATGGCAATAATCCCAGCATCAGATACTCATCTTCTTCTGTCGTTTGCCCTTTCCTAACACTAACTGTTTTCCATGACTAATAGGGTATAAGGTACCGGGAGGCTGAGCGCGGGCTGGCACGGGCACAGTTAGCAGCCGGCCCATAGTCGCGCGACCTTCATCTATTTTCGCATCATATTTATCGTTGCGGGACCTTTGTTTTTTCCTGTTTTCCCTCATCGCTACCATCATTACCATCGTTAATATTTATATTTAATAGAATATTATTTAATTGTTATTGGTTTTTGCTTAGCTTTCTAGCATCTATTGATCCTACACTATGTATATATATATATATACTCGTATATGTATATTCATATATGTATGATGTGTATCGTCTTCGTTTTTCTCGGGTCTCATGTGTTCGCTGCGCGTCCATGGTTTCCACAGCGAAGCCATGAGCATGAGGAACGCTGTAGCTCGCCGCATGAAGCATTGTTTGCTTGTGAAGATACTCGACGTCGTTCTGCCTCCCGTACCATTTCCATAGGTCTTTCCGCATTCTGGTGATTGTAATTAGTGTACTCTACTACATTGACAGTAGAACAACATAACGCAAAAGCACGAACGCATCCACTTCTGCGACACAAATCCATAAATTACTTGTAACAAAAATCGTTATATATATATATATATATATATATTTTTTTTTTTTAGTATATAATTACTATCATCATTATTATATATGACTTGGCGAAAGCCAATCTTATTCCAAATATCTCTGTATAGCTTCGTTTTGAATCTATACCTACATTAGCAGTGGCTATTTACAAGCTATAAAGGGCTTTTCGGCCACAGGGCTTAGGCAACAGTTGTTGGTATAGTATTCTTCATGGAAACTTAGGCCAAAGTCAGAAAGCCGTCTTTAGACGACCGTCTAATCCGTGTGGATGATAGCCATTTGGCGTAACTTTAATAACAAATAACTTAGTCATATCCAAAGGGCCGAAAATGCACCAATTAATGCTACAAGCAAATGGTTGTGACCTTTTTATATTGAATATTTGGCTGTCCGAAGAGAGCAAAACGCCCGTAAAGATCAGGTGATTCGAGTGAATGTACACCTGTGTGTTTGTATTTGGTAAATATTTCTTATTAAACTTTACGACATTTACCGAGTGGCATGCTACTACCCCCACGTTGTAGGACTTTAGTTTTGTCGTGAAGATCAACATCCAACCCAAGTAGCATTATATCCATATAATCCATATGAGAGTCTTTCACAATGTATATAGATATATGCGTTTAGTTAACTATATAATGTCATCACAGAGCTGCTTTCTTGCGCAATCTCTATTGCACAGTAGCTTAGGGTAACAGTGGGTTGAAATTTGCTTACATTCACAGCCTATTTCACACTGTTTATGTGTTCACTCAGTCTACTCAGTCAGATAAATGAATTTGTTTCCAAGTATCAGTAATTCTGAATTCCGTCGAATTTATCTTGTGTCTAGAATGTGGGGGGGGCTTGATACGCTACGTCAGCATCTGTCGTCTTGTTCCATCAGCACGGAAGCCACTTTTGATCGCCATATATATAACCGAATAATTTCTTATATACCCTAACTAGAGATCAAACTGAGTAATATATTATTGGCTGATTGCTTAAAACTCGCGAAGGCAGCGTTAACTACTATTCATTTTCCCTGTTATCGAACGCTTGTCACCTCACGGCGATACGTTTTTGCTGTGTACGACACTCTCCTCAACAGCCATTCATTATCAAGTCCTTATATCGCATAAATTTTCAAACAGTAAGCCAAAGTTATAATGTTTCGTTCTTTGTTATGGCTTTTTTTTCTACTAACTTGAATCGCAAGATTGTATAAATTAATCAGTTACAAGATTGCAATTAGAATTTCTTTCAATATTAGCCGTCAGCGTATTTCCAACCCCGGTAGTTTCCGTCCGGTGACCCCAAGTAGCGTTCCTCTTTGGTCTTCTCTCGAGCTCAATAAACAGTTGATTATTGATCTATTAGCATCATCGCTACCCGTAGTGCAACTTTCATATGCTCTTCCTCTTGATGTTCGCTCGTTTAGTGCACGTGTGCGTATGTCCTACCATAGTATGTTGCCACGAGTCAGACGAATACGGCAGCAACAGCCCGAAGGGCCTTCTTCCGGGATCCTCCACTCCAAAGGACCTTCAACAGGCCTAGGCTGGCGCATCTGCTGCATGGCTGTTCCTACAGGTGCTTACCACCTCCATAGATTCATGTTGAAACGGCGTTACCTAATAGAGAGAGAGACCTACTACTGTGTTGCTATTATTGCTTAACTCTCGTGCTGCCTGCCATTTTTTCGATATTTTAGTAAAGTTATTGTTGTTGTCCATTGTATTAATAACTGTCATCGTCCTCATAAATTGTTCACGCTGTAGTAGTAGCAGCACTATAAATGTGATTTCGGCTTATCCTGCACGGCGGTTTCCCATCGCATTTGCAGGGCCAAGCTCCAACGAAGAAAGATCACTCACTTCCAAGCGTGTAGCCTAAGTCTAACTGCCTATATCGGTACGGACGTAAAAACAAGCGCATCCCTTCAAACGTCGAACCAAATTAACTTCAAGAGAAAAACGCGCCGATAAATGTAACAGTCGTCTTATTTTGGTGGTACTTCTGAGTGCCGCTGTGTTTGTAACTGCTCGTGACCTACGCGAAGGGTTAGCTCCGCGCGTGTGCGCGTGTGTGTGTGTGTGTGTGTCTGTGTGTGTGTGTGTGTGTGTGTGTGTGTGTGTGTGTGTGTGTGTGTGTGTGTGTGTGTTTGTGTGTGTGTGTGTGTGTGTGTGTGTGTGTGTGTGTGTGTGTACATGCCCTTTGTGGCTCTGCGAATGCTTGTGCGAATTTGTATACCGGAACCGCATTATAATCGTTATGTATATATCTTCAATCCACTTCACAGATCATCTTCAGTGTTTTTATCACTCGGTGATGCAAGGCGATTTCGCCTTGTCTTCCTGTACTCTCCGTAGTTCTTACACTTTGACTGGCTGGCAAAGCTAAAGCTATTACAATTAGACTCCAGAAGTTGGCGATGCAATAAATTTTAGGATAAATTTTGGGGTGAAGTGATGCGAGAACAGTGGCTAGACTAAAGATGTCTGCTTTTCAGGTTACTCTTACTGCAGCTACTTTTATAAATGACCTGATACTGATGGAATTATTAGTTCTTGACGCGCTGAACGTCTGTGGATACGAAAAGCATATCTATTAACACTGGAAAAATTGGGTTACAAATCTAATTGAATCTGAAAAATCACTAGTGAGCTAACAATAAATATTGCTTGGTATGATGATGCTGCTGATCATTATTGAAGCCGTAGCTACTTCGGCTGCCGTTAACGAAACAAAACGATTAACAACCGTATGTTTTCCGTTAGGTGTATTCTCACTGCTTATACATATTCATGATAGGTACTCTTTGGCAGAGAAGTAGACGTGTGTTGCTACACTGTTAAATCACTAACTAACGTCTGTATAGTGTAAACCATTATATTGCGCTCTCCTGTATTGTATGAACCTTAAAGCAATCGTGTATGCCTATCTTAGGGAAGATCTGTGGCGGCACCTGTATAATATGTATTTCGCCATTTATTATTTCATTACATTATATAAAATACAAAAGCAGGGTAAAATCAATTCAAGACCCAACTCATTACGGAGGTACATGTGGCACGTAAGGGGGTGGATTACGATAGTTGGGCGTTACCCGAGGTTGGCTGGACCTAGCGCCGACCAAACCGCCCGGATAGGGCGGCGCTGGCTGTTGGTAAGGTTCATTGGCGCGATGGTGTACTGGTCCCTGATTACCGAGAAGGGGCGCCATGGCATCTCGGGAGAGGGGCGGCCGTTCCTCGTGCATGATGGCTGGCTGCTTGCCACCCGAATTGCCCATGTGCGGCCTGTCTTCGAGCTCCTCGGATAAGATAATCGGAATTCCTACATGCAAGAACGATAAGGCCAAAGTTACTCATTCGTTTTCAATATACAATTTAGCCGTTCTAGGCAATCCTAGGATCATCTAATATTGAATTATGCTAGGAATTAATAGTTTACCAAACGTACCTACAACCATAGATGCAGATAGCCTACTACTAAGTAGCTATCATAGTCTACTTATTAAGATGTATTCGTTCGTCTTATGTATCAGTGGATGTTTTTGTTTACACACCTTTATGGTAAAATGAGTGATCATGCATGCTGAGCCTGCCCCTGCGGCGTTTGCTGTACAAGCAGCAAGCTACGGCAGTAGCCATGATGAGCATCACAATGATGACAAGTGCGGGAATGACAGTTGTCACGTAGACATCGTCGTCCTCGGGTTGTTGACCTGGGTGGATGGGTGGTACCAAAGGCGGCGAGATCCCGGTGGAGGGCGGCACGCCGCCTGCGCCCAGGCACGCGCCGAGCGGGCGAACATCTGCCTTCAACACCCGGAAATCAGGCCACATCGTATCCACGAGCATCCGGGCGATGTGACTTGCGTTTGCCTGTTGCTGAGGAAGCTGCTCGATTAGCTTAGCGCTCAAGGCCTGGATGCTGTCCGTTGGGCAGCGCTCAGTGGCCAAAGTGTTGTTGGTCCATGAGTAGACCACTGAACCGTTCGTGATGCTAGTGACAGTAATCTTGCTTGGGTCAGGATCGAAGTATAGCCTGGCCAGCTTCCAGGCCACGAGGACTTTCTTTGAGGCATTCTTCCTGAACTCTTCATACTTCTCCTCGAGCTGAATCGAGAATTCCACGGGGTGTTTTTCAAATTCTGGCTTTTTAACGTCGAGAGAAAACACGTCGTTTGCCTCCTGTCCGAGTTTGTCCGCAGCGCTCATGATGTATTCGGAGCGGCCAAGATCGTTCGCCTCAGGCAGGCCGGACAGCTCCTGTGTTTTAGCATTAAACTGCAGCCACGACTGTGGCGTGACACTCTCACCGTTGATGTTACGCAGATGCAGTGAAAGGTATCGTGTGTTCCCGTCGTCGAAATCGTAGAAGATATCTTCCGGTATCTTGTACTGAAAAATTCGTCCAGCTGTTGCTTGGAGCTCACCTATACTGTTACGTCGTACAGGTGGCGCGTTTCCCTCCGCCGGCGTCCCTGTGCTCGCTGGCGTCTTGCAGAGGCGAAGCATCTCAAGCGATATATGGACGATGGTGATCTCCTTAACTTGCATTAGTTTTATTAGCACACCTCGCGGCTCACCTGATTCCTTATTGAGCTTTTTCTCAATCTGTTTAAGTGTCTCGCGCGGGCAAGGTGACGCCGGCAGGGTGCTATTTGTCCATGAGATCGTATGCGTTTCCTTCACAATGCCGGTGATTGTGATCTTGTGTTCCTGACCATCGCCAAAATATTCGGATAGGACTCGCACGACGTCCATCGGCCATCCAATGCTCCAGTCCCAGTCACCTCGGGGTTGAACTGACATTTTGAACTTGTGATGGAAATTCCTTTCCCCTGGGTGCTGCCAAACGTTCACTTCAAATGTCTCGGTGACGCTTTCGCCAGCGCTGTCGTATGCCTTTAGAAGGTAGTTGTACTTTCCGGTATGGTCACTCAGCGGAAGCGCATATAGTGTTTGGTTTATTTTGTCCAGCTGAATGAACGAGTTGCTGCCGACAGGCTGGCCATTCATGTTGTTCAGCTCTAAGGCTAAACCTCTGGTATCGCCATCTTCCTCGTCGATAAACGTTTCAGCCGGAATCTTGTACGTAAAGATTGCTCCAGCTGTCATGACGAGCTTCTTGATTCGCTTATTCACCACGGGCTTGTTGTTGACGGTGGGCGGCGGCGGTTCCGGTATAGAGCCTGACGAAGGTGGCACCGGAGGCCTGTCAAACGTTTCGGTCGGGCTGGGCGCCGAGTAGGGGAAGGTTGATGAGGGTTCGATGACCGGCGTAATTGTAGGCACCGAGTCAACGTTAGTTACATAAGTGAACGAAGGACGAGGAAGTGGCAATGCAGGCGTGGAGTGAACATAGCTGGGTAACATTGAGTGTAGGGTAACCGAAGGTGTAATGTGAATGGGGTCATATTCGGGGTGTCGTCTTGTAGGGATGGGCTGGGGGCGCATGTGTGGCGCCCGCGAGCTGGGATCCACCTCCGGCGACGACATGCTAGGCACAATGCGGATGTCCGGTGAAGCAGAGGTATCCCAATCGAAATCGTTAGTCACCGTGGCCGTCGGCATCACGACTGCAACGTACACAAATTAAACAGAGATATTAACTTCGTTCTATTTGTATATGAGGTATTATTGAGTCCGGGTGACTGTAGCCACTCAACCTATGTTATGGTAATAATAACAAAATACAACAGCTAATAGACATAATAATAGCCATGCTATCTAATAAACTGCACCATACGCGTATTTTTTGTACTAAACTAAGTTGTTCCAAGCAGCGGGTTCGCAAGTTCAGAGTTTCTTCATCAAGCTAAGCCTACACACCAAGAATCACTAAATTTATTTTCCCGTTGTTCAGGCGCTCATACACCGACCCACATAAAATACTTTTGTTAATCTTATTCTCGTTATAGAACATAATTTGGCATTGAAACAGACGTACCCGTAAAAGAGGTTTACAACGATAACCATACTGCAAACCTTCAATTTTAATCGATTAAGATATTAGCTTATAAACCTCAAGTATTCGCTTTTATGTAAAAAAATTAACAAGTGTGTTTTTTGGGCGCCGCAAAAAATTGGGTTACAAAGTGTTCAAAGAGGATGATGCGATGTAGGTTCACCGAGTGGACAATAAAAAAACTACTCTCGTGATTTTCGAGAACCAATAACTGCTACAGCAGGCCGATATTGTTCTTTACTTTGTAATTACAGCTCCATCAATTAATCATGATTACCAGTTTTATTTTTGTGATAATAGAGTAAAAATGTTTCTCTTGTGGGTCATTTTACTTTTTCATTATGGCTAATTTTTCTAATTTACATGAAGAAGCTTGACACCAGCGACAATGCCTTTCACACTTGGTCATCTCGGGAGTTGCTTTTGACTATGTCTAAAGAAGTGCAATGCTCGCTAAGACATATACTACTGGAGTTTCTGAGTCCTGGCACACTCTTAAAACTAACCTCAATACATATACGATCGTAGGAAGCCGATTACTTTAACGGCCCTCTTCTGTATGTACAATGTAAAACTACAGAACATAAAATACTTACTGCCAGGCATGGGCGTGTGACTCACGTCCATGTCTCTCCTCTGCCTCATGATCGAGAAGCCAGACACTTGAGTGCCACCTAGCGAGGTGCCGCGGACGTGCCAGCCAAGCACGCGATGGCGCAGGAGATGACGCAATGTTCCATCTTTGGCGGCCGTTTCTACCAGCTGAATTTGATCATCAGCTTCAGCCGCCAGACGACCTTCGCAGTCCGAGGCCATGGCCCACTCGAACTGGATACCGGCCTTTGTGCGCTTATGGCCATCACCTGCACCTGAGCGAAGGTGCGAGTCGTCGTGTAATTGCGGGTATAGCGGTGAGTTGCTCTGTGGCATTGCCAATAGCCGAAGCCCATCAAGTGGGACGCCCAGGCAATTGGCCAACGCGCACGTCATCTCAATTTTACTCTCAAGTGGAAGAAAGTGCAAATCGGCATCAACCATAAGCGTCATGCGCGGCTCAAAACGGCAGTGCGGATCCTTAGGCTTGCCGGACAAGACCTCAATCGAGAAAATGTCCTTGAATTGCGTCGACTTTTCATCGCTGACAGACTGCTCATCGAGTGAGTTGCCCTGGTGCCGCGTGCCAAAGCCATACGCCTTGACGCAAATGTACACCTTGCCCTCATCCGCCGTGTCGGGTAGTCCGACCAGTCTGCGGTTCTTAGGGTCGAACTGCAGCCACCCGGGCAGACGAATGTCTCCGGCCTCTGTTACCTGCAACGCATAACGCGTCCATACAAGTCACGGCAACAGCGGCGGCAAAATTCAAAAGCCACATATATCCCGCATGCACCATACATATATTGTTAAAGACGTTTATATAAAAGATATATATATTATGGTGGCAATAAAAGCCTAGAGCTTTCTATACAGTGAAACATCTTAATGAGGAATATCCGTTTTTGTTAATTATCGTTCTTTGCGATGATTCGTTTACTGATGGCCATAAATAATCTGTTATTATTTTTTCTTTCTTTTTTTTCTTCAAACTGTTGCGTTCTCTTGTCCATATTATGATCTACATCGAAATGTGTGCCTTTCAATCGACGCACTCTTTGCCAAAATGCGATAATTTCGATATTTAAACAAAAAAAAAGATTCCAAAGATGATTATGTACGATAACAGACTGGACGCCAAAAGAATCTAAGAAAAAGCATGCAACCGGTTTGATAAAAAAGAAGAAAAGGAATAGTGAGACGTATGGGAAAAACGAAAACAAGAAAGCGTCTGAGAATAATGAATGCTACTTGAATCACTGATGTTCACCGTTTCTTCAGTTTGCAATAATTTTATGTCTATTAGGTTTTTTTGATCAAATTGAAAAATACAAAAGCAATACATTTTTAAATAATTCAATAACTAGCTACACTTACGTCATAGTGATGCACTTCTCCATTGAATATATCGTCTGGCAGAGTGTAGTTAAATATGTAGCCAGCAAATGCCGTGGTATCGGGAATTCCTGACTTGCGACTAAGGCGCACGTGGCCTTTGTGAGGCTCTGCTGAAGAAGAAGAAGACGAACAGGCGGTGAAGAGACCCAAAATGAGGGTTACGGTTGTTGCTAGAGATAGTGGGGGCCGGCTCCGCCGCCTCCACGAAGACTGCGATGTATTACACTGAGCCATTGACAGGGCGCCTGTATGAACTCGGGAACAGGCGCTCTTATCCAGCACTCTCAGCTAACTGCAAGCAAATTAAAAATGAACAAAAGAAGGGTTACAGATAATATAGCAAAGTTTCTTATTAGCATTAATTGCTGAATGATCAGGAACGTATCTACGATCATCACCATACAGGCGTGACTAGACATGATAAATAAGCACAATTGTTTATGTTGACTATTGTTTCATTCAACGGTATACCACGATATAAACCTGATATATTTTTGCTCGTTTTTCAAATATCTAGCAGTTTTGCACTGTACTAAAGGACAAGTAGTTTCTATAGAATCAAGCTTAAGCAGCAGAAGTTGCTAAGTGGCTAAGCATCGGTCGATTGCAAAGGATATAAAATACACACGATCACGTTCATTTCCATACGAGTCGGGTACAGCGATATTGTTCCATTAACATCATGCACGTCGACGATATAATTACATACTGACGTTTGCAACTGACCGTTTACTGGCTCCGCAAACAAACAATAGGTATTCTCAAGGTTTTACATCCAGCTCACGAAAAAGTTTATGTTAACCTTTCATGGGTTTCATGATAAAATGTAGATTCAACACAAGCTAGTGCTTAAAAACGGCATCGTTTAATAAGCAGAGTCAGCTTAACGGGGGGCCTGGAATATACAACACATGATGCGCACAAATCTGGATAGATACGTTTAACGCTAGTCATAGGTGCGCCTAGACAGGACAATAGAGAAGCATATGGTAGTGTTGACGTTTGAGGGAAACTCTCTCTGTGGAATTTTGCTGTGAAGCTGTATTGTTTCGAAAAGCGACAGCCGTTAACGCTGAAATTTCAAAAATGGTAAACAGTACATGCTTATCACTTAAATAAATGAAATAAATGAAAAGATTGCCCAACCGCAACCTTGTTTAAGTGGTAACAGTTTAGAAATGAGTCAATATTGTTATTTAAGTATTTGCGGTATTTACTTTGGAACGACACATCGTCTTGCGAAGCTATTCTTCGTTTTACGTAATTTCCGTGAATCCACTTAGAAGGCCTGTCAACCGTAGAGGAGGAGAGCAAAACCAATATCTAAAGTTTTTTATACCACTGCAAATGCTACTGATAGAAGCTTACAAAGTCTATTAATGGCTATTCAATATAACATATCGAGCGACTTGATTACTATATATACCTTATGGAGGTTACATTTAACAAATGGGATGTCTTTAGAACACTTGTTTAACATAACTATACGTCAACGGCCTTATATATAATTACAAAAGGTATATCTTTTTCAAATGTCTTTTTCGTATATTCGTCTGCATGGCTGTCATTCCAGTTGGCTGTAAGGGCCGTTCGTTTAGGTTTAGAAAAATCCTGCCAGCTTGTAAATGGCCCCTTCCATCGTCAGTCATCAAGATACCGTATTGTAGGCACAGGCTAAATGAGAACTAATGCTACCCCGATCAGGCGTTAAACGGCCAGCAGGCTGCTGCCAGTTAACGGTCAGATCTTTACGACGAGAGAAGATCAAACAAAAAAGCAAAGCAGTAAATTTTCGCTTGCGTTTTGCCCTTTGCGCGATTTCCCCTGACTGAATTTCCTATCTCCTCTGTGTCCCTCCGGGGATTCCAGCGTGACACTGTTTTGATCTTTTGTCTTTCGTTGTTATAAATGAAATCGTTTCCTTGTATACGTGCATGGAGTTAAAGGGACGAAAAGACGAAAATTATGTTTACCCGACTGGCTGTGACGACAGTGGTGGCAAATATTCAAGAAAAGAGAGCGAGCGCAAAAACGAAGGACGACGAAGGACGCCAGTAGGCTTGCTAGATGGGCCTAGTGAAAACGATGAAGACAGCGATGGGAACTTTACAGCAGATCACCGCAGATGGCTTAAAGGATACCCAAAAGGAGCCCGACCGATGCCATTGGGTGTACTGTCCTGCTGTCATCGTGATGCGAACAGAAGAAAGGGGACTGCTGCTATTGCTCGAGGCCACGTCCACAATGCGTCTCGTACGCAAATAGATAGGAAAAGATTACGACAGCATGGGCAAAAACATATACAGCACAAGAAAGTGAATAATAAGAAAAAAAAAAAAGAAAAGACCGCGTAAATAATGCGAAGGAAAACAAAATTCAAGATATAGACGACGTTTAGATAAAATGAATCATCTCCGATTTATTTTTAATAACGACTCTGCTTATGATGGCCGCGTCCTGATATCTGCTTTATACCGTGATAACATTCTTACATATTCTTTATTTCGTTACCTATCAAGCATTTCATATATATATGATACATATAAAGAGGCTTAGATAAGGCTAAAGCAGTCTCGTTGCTATACTCGTTGTTGTAATACTGTCGATTAAAAATTTTTCTTAGTGTAAGACGGGCCGAAGAAAAAATTACGTTTCTAACCAACAAAAAAAAGTCAAAGCAGTAGGAAGCCGTCCTCTACGTTTCGCAGCAGATGTAAAGAGAACGTTATGAGAAATAGCCTATACTCAGTTTCAACTCACCTCCAGAGAGGCATGTACTGCTATATTACTTTGCCGTATAACTGTTGCCGCTGCTTCCATAGTTTGGCCCTTTCCAGTCAGTTTCACAGGAACCTAACTAATAGGAAAGATTGTTTAGGTGTAAATATTTCTTCATAATTTGAATGATTTCAAATAACTGACTGCCTTAATTATTATATCAGAGGTTTAGACACTTCACGAAGATGTGTAATTCCAATACGCGAAACAATGGCCAACATCCAATCCCATTAGTCAGCTGTTTTGCGCCTTTAGCCAATACGATCGGGAGCTGGTTGAGCTTATGTAAACTTGAGAGAACGTATCTTGAAGATGGAATAGCAGAAGCCGTCTACGGCAGTCACTTTGAAGCATTTAAGTAATTAATAGACCCAAGTTCGCAGCCCGCATCATTTATATATGACTAAACAAGCAGATCTATGAAAAACATCCTTATTGTTTGTGAAGGGAAGAGTGGCACGTGTGTTTTTGTATGGTCTCGCTGATTCCCCAGTCTATAATATGCAGGTGGTCTCTAAGGCTAAAATTATCTAAATTAGCCGAGCAAGTAAACTTTTTCGACGTGCATTATAAAAATCTTATTTAACAAACTATAAACATTTTCTATTTGTAAATAAATATCTTTCAATGTAAATAGGTGCAAACCTTATCGGTGTGGCGTCCCAGTGGTTTAAAGTGTTTCTCAACAAAGAACTGGTCGTTCGTCCTTCCGATTCAGGCCACGTCATACAATATTTAGCAAATTTCATAGTAGACACCGAATAGCGCCCGATGGACCCAGCGTCCATCACACTCTAGTAAAACGCGCTTTTCAGCAAACATGTACAAGCATTCACAAAGCGGTCCAGAGAAACAGTGCGTCGTCTCGGTAAGCCTTTCTGTTCCAGATATGCATACCGTCTGTGGCAATAGAGTCTCTATTCGGCTTTGTCATCTATTGCCCCTTTCCGTGCTGTTCTCCTTCCCGTTTTCCCCACTCAGACTCCGACGGGGCCTGCGGATTCGCTAATAGAAATTGAAAAATTGGGGGCATCTGACATACTCTTGACATCGTATTTTTATCTGACGCCTGCCGACATGCTGGTCGACCGCTATACCATGCCCTCGTTTTATTAGCAATTACCAGCGATAAAAAGATTATTGTTTCAGCACAAATATGGACATCAACTTCTTTGCAAAAGTTTACACCGAAAAGGACGCTGCCGGCTTAGTGCTACAATGTATTGATACTCCTGAAAATGTTGGTACGGATAAGCGACAAACTACACAGGGTAGCAACAGTTTTGTGATATTGTCCATCTTTTAATATATATGCGATGTTGTTATTATAAGATAATATACTTCTAATACTACCAGTTTTTCTTGTTTCGTTGAGAATTTCAAAGTGATTGGATTCGAATGCTTCATCCATTTTGCCTGATATTGTGTTAGACTATCCGTCCTTACTTTTCATCAGATCTTTAAATTTCAGCAATAGTTTTAAATGATTGAATACTGGCTTACGGACTGAATATTGTCACACTGGCATTTGTTTCTATAGTACAATATTGTTTGTCAACGAGAACGTTTGTTTTCCGCAAGGGAAAAGACATCCCCTAGGTAAACGTCTCATAACAAATTTCTTACTCAGGAGAATCGTACGTTTATATCTGAGATTTTTCGACGGGACTGTTTGTTATGCTTTTATAAACTTGAAAATATTGTTTAAACAACGGCTGCATCAATAAGACAAAATAAATTATGTATAAAGTGGCGTTGACGCGAACGAGGCACACCCTGGGATTGACGTGGGTCAACCCTATCGTACATAGCATGACTTCAGTCTTCCAGACCTTATACAGGGCACGATACCTAGATTAGGACGAACATCGGCGGGCTGTTTGTCGTTGCAGTAGTGCTTCATGCTGCTAGATGGTCCGAAGCCATTGGGTAGAAAAATTACATTATAACGGTATAACACGGTCTTAAACGACATAAAAATGGGCTTATGCACGTTATAATATGTATATGTACTTTCTGTCCATTGTTACATTTCATGTATCATGCAGCAACCATAAGTTTAACCGTTTAATATAGGCATCCCAATGGCCTTACGAATCATCGCGCACGTGCTGTGGAGATTTTTGGCTCTGAATTTGAACAAATTATTGGTAAGGCCAGCTTTTTTTTTCTTTCTTCTTAATTATGTTATATTTTAGAGAACAACGATATTGAGAGATAGATTCAGTAATGCTCCGGTCCATGCCTACAACATAACCGTGTTAGGAATCGTCTTGCACATATTCAAGTATAGACAGTGTAAAAACTTAAATAAGACAATGGCTTTATATAAACCAATAAATACATCGTTGTATTTATTGGTACATAGAATTGTATTTGTAAGTGCTTCGCATGATTTAAATAGTTGAAACAAGTGTTGCAGGCGTCCTTATACCAAGATTTCAAGTAGTCGATATGGCACATCTGATTCTCTAACCAGAATTAGGTGCTCCTTTTTTAAATATGAAACACTTCAGACTTGTTATTCGGATATATTAAACACTGCATATTATTTTTCGCGCACAGAAGTGCTACGTCGCCGACTGTACTTTGAAGGGCAGCGTATGCCCTTTAAGGTATAGGGGACAATATACGTCCAGATCGCCGGCGCATTTAAAATATTTGACTTCAAATGGGATATATTTCTTTTTATCAGGCAAACAACTCCGTAGGATCGCGTGGGCCACATTGTCAAAGGCGCCTTTTGATAAAAATAACCGCGGTCTGCGTCTATATATGCGCGTGGCCCAACCCTAGGCCATTTGTAGCGACTGCAAATAAATGGGGCGACGGGGCACAAAAGAGTTTAGGGCAGGACGAAGTAGTTAAGTTCTTAAACAGAAAAGTCGACATTTGCCTCATTTTCGAAAAATGTAACATTCAACTGAGTACCGGGAAATTGGCGGCAGTTTTCTATAGTCGTTCCGCAACTTTTTTTTTACACATGAATGTGAAACTCGGCCGAAAGAGAAACGTAGCTATTATACATTTCGAATGAATATTAAACCCACGTCATTGAGTAAATAGTACGCGTGATAAACTCCAAAGTACCTGCTGGAGGGGCTGTTATGAAAATACTCATTTTAGTTGTTAACGGCCCGTTTTAATTATCCTGGTTGACGTTCTGTGTCAGTTGGAAGGTTCATATTGGAGTGGAAGTTCAGCCACCGGCAACCCCCAAGGGAAACATTTTGAGAATAGCACCGGATCCCCAAAAGTTCAAATTATGTACAGTCTCTACGCAGAAAAGGAAAGAAAACTACGAGTAATGTACTTCTGGTGTACCTGTAGATAGTTAATTCTGTGGACTTAGTACTAAGAACTCCCTCTCTAGCGATAGGTTAATTTCGGCCTATGCCATCTATCATAGCCGGCGATAAACCCTATTTCTGCTTTACAGTTCCCCACTTCCATTTTGATATCATCAAAGCAACTTCGCTCAACTAGACGAACCCCCCAATCTGCACCTCCTGAGTCCGCAAATTATCAACTTTAGCCCGCTACTCTGCTGGCATTGTTCGTCAAAAATTCTCATCTATATATTTATGGTAACTGAAAAAGGAGGTATGCTGAAAAGCAGAACCAGTTTACCATAAGATATATTCAATTGAGAGTAGGACAAGACGACCAACGATGAAAAGGATAAGTCCGGATAATAGACGAGGGGGTGAAGAGATGTATCAGGAAGCAGAACTAAGTTGATACTGAATCAACGGGCACCGGCCAGAAAGAGCGGGCCGATTCTTGTAATGCAGGGTCGTTTAATAAGAACCTCTCATAATTTGCAATATTTGGTATTGCTAGTAATCGCTGTGTCCAGGAGAAAGCATTCATCGATTCCGGTATTCTACTCTGTGGCCCGGGGAACACTTCAAGGCGTAATGTGCAGAATCAAAAAATTGTTGTAACCCAGAAAAAATACACATGGCATTTAGTTTGATACAACGAAAAAGGCAAGCTCGAAGGGTCCAAACCGAGACAAGTTGATGTAGCGAAGCTTCCGCCATTAGTGTCTTCATAGCAAAATGTATCAATTTATTAAAATGAACAATCTCAGTTTTTTTTTTATATTATCGGGTTGAATTTCGTTATTTCATACGAAGTATGAAATTAATTGTGATATAATATAAGCACAAATGATTCAACGCAGTTAATGAAAAGTTACAATATATGGGCCTATTATGTGCGGATCACAGCGGAGAGGCATCCAGAGCCAGCAACAAGTTCACGCGAAGTAGAGGTTAATATTTTAGGCAAGATAAATCTTCTGGATAAGGTAAAGACGTGATATGTTGGGAATAGCTGCCTCAAGCAATTTGGTGACGAACTCCAGCTCAGCAAGTCTTCGCACGAGTTCCAATGATGATATTTTAATGAGGTACTTTGTAATGAGTAGCTGAATCTTGAGCTGGAATATCTATTAATTCATACGGTAAATCAAGGCGATGGTTCGAAGACATTAATTTGGAAATAATTAAAGGAAATGCTTTTCTTATTCTATATATTTCGATTTATGACGTGCGTTCTTCAAGTCGTTTGAATATTGATCAATTTCCAAATTACTGCATCCGACGGTCAAAGTGTAACACTTTATTCTTCTAGCATTTATCGTACGATAGGTTCTGCCCTAGCAACGCAATACTGGCAATTCTGGACAAACAGTTGCACTTCGGCCTATTTTGAACGTCGCCAGGAATTCATGATGGCGTCAGCTGGGTCGAAAATGTCCATGAATGAAATTAATCGTTGAAGCCGTTTTAATTGTTTCTAGCTACAAGCTAACCTAACTTAACCTAATCATTGCCATTGCAACTGAGGCTGAGCACCCTAAATAATCACAACCTACACTAAAGATTGCGCTAAGCCAGGTAGGCTTAAGCTACAGTTTTCGTACAATGAGCTATTGTCACGCACTCTTAGGCCTGTCCCGTAAGACTGCGTAATACAAGATACCGAGCAAGCATTTTAGCGTGCGCTTTATCAGAGGAGACTGGACACGATAACAGTAGTTTCAATTCAAAGCAAATATCTGGATCAGCCTTTGGACGAACCTTTTACAAGAATCTCCAGCCATATACACACAAGCCTAAGCGCTTGACGCCGGTGGCGGTGGTGATCAAATCATAGGTCCACACGTTACTCTCAGCCACGATCTCGTGGCCTACGACCAAAGTGCGGTATCAAACACTGCCGAGAAAAGCAGTTATATGTGGGCCGTATCCGGTCCTACATGGCCAAACGCGGCAACAAAAGCCCATAGAAGAATCTTTCGAAAGAAGAGCCCTTACCCACGTCTCATAACAGAACACTAACCTAGCTCCCTAAGCATGGAAAACCCTGAGAATAAGGATAACCATAACAACACAAGCAAAGCTTAGCAATATATTCCTACCGTCTTATATCAATAGGGTAATTTTAAGAAGAGATCGCTTAGAGAACAGCGCTTTCGCTTAGTCACGTTAAGTAAACACTGTTGTTAGTTGTATCATCGGTGGGCTACAACCAAGCCAATATTTTGAATTGGACCAATCTTCACTCCTGTAAGTACGCTTCTCTATATAGTATACCACGAAGACACAGCCCTAAAGTAGGACATAGTAGTCTTATCAAAAGAAACTAACTCCCCTCCCCCTACCCCAAAGTAGTTTTCCATAACTGTTAATAGGTCTGACGCAATGGTCGCTTGAACATTTTATAGATGCGGGATCTGGTAAAAATCAACACATAGAATGAACTTTGAAAGCAGGACAATAATAATGCTGCACGATGAAGCGAATAAAAGTATTAGACAATCAGATATAGATATGCCTAGACCACTAGCCAATGCATCGTCACAGTTTTTACGATCTGTAGAGCTGATAAGCGCTACGATCGGCCGATCTGATAGGCACCACACTCAAACGTCGCTAAAATTACCATTACCGGTTAAATTACGTTGGATCTTACCACTGGACCTTAATGCTAATGATGATAACAACAGAGAAAAGTGGTAATAGCAAAAAAAAAAACAGAATAATTGTTCTCGATCTACTATACAACTGGTCAGCGGTGGACCGAAACCAGCCGTTAAATAATTAATATCTTATTTTGGTAACCATATAATTTCTGTCATGAACGAATATATCTAGTTTGTTTTAAATTGCGGTTTTAAGGTTATAGAAAGTCACATTTCCCGTCTATACTAATCCGATCGAGTACGACGATACGATATCAGCGCGTAACAATAATAGGCAGACCGTACGGTATATGTCAAATGTATTGACTTTGTCCAAATGAAGACCAATTATAACTTGTCGTATCCAGGCAGAAGATCGCTTCACGCCACTGTATACAGGAAGCGAATAGTTAAAAATGTCCTGTATTAGCTTGTATGCTTACTTTACTTTGTAGGAATCCATTGACTGGCTACTGATTCATGAACGAAATGGTCCTTCATTCTTCACTGTTTTCGACCGCCTGAATCAGAATCCGTCCTCGATAGTTTCAAGCTTAATGTGACGCTTGCAAAACAACACAATTAACGCTAAACACGCAGAGTGCTCGTCAAAAAATAATGAGCTTCGGCTAAGTTTTTACTAATTGACACATTTGCATTGGGAGCTATTGGCATTCAAGGGTATTTTATTTACTGTTTGAGTGGCGTTGGCCTATCTTTGTTTAGTTTATGTTATCAGAAAAAATAGTAAGGAAATCTCGTAGACGGTTTCGGCGCTAGAGGCAGTCGGATGTAAACCAGCAAACGAGTAATAACACCGATAACATCAACTGACACTTTAATCCACATTATTTTTCTAGAAACAAAAACAGGGCGATGTGGTCTAACCTCACAGTGCCATCACGTACAGCTTTTCAAGAACATGAAAAACAGTTGTAGGTAACACAACATAGCTTTGGTCGCCCTTGTTGACCTAGAGTAACGATGATAATTACTGGATTAGATCAAAAAAAAAAACGTGCTTTTTACAAAACTGGCATTTTTCATCTGAGAATATTGTTTTTTGGTCAAAGTGGCAGATACTAGAGTGACGTTTGTTCAGAATTAGATCTAGGTGACTGACGCAGGAACTGAATAATTCTTGGTTGGTTTATGTACTTCAGTACATCTAGCCTGAAGATCTCTACCCAGTTTTTTCTAATTTAGGTAATTGAGATAAATGGGACAAATAAAGAAACACGATATTCAGCTAGCCTCAGAAACTCTCGGAAAGCATCGCTAGAATTCGTCTATATACGATTGCTCAACGTTTAGGCAGCCTGCTTTTTATCCAGCGTTTATTGTTGGTGTTCCTTCTTAAGGGACAAACAAATCTGTCCTTCAACCAAACAATCATAAAAAACAACGCTAAATATCGAAACTCTTTTTTGAATTTCGATATTTAGCGAAGTGTTATACGTTTTGGTGAAGAATCTAAAAATAACACACAATCAACCTTCAAAAAAGTACGATCTAGCCAGCCTCCTCGACCAGACTTAGACCTCAACCGGAGGACGGCTTGAGTATTAATGTCTATGCTACTCTAACTTAAGGTTTTTTCGAATCATAAGAAACTCAAAATTGAGCCATGCTTAATACGCTGAAAATTCGTATTTTAGGCTTCACGTATAAAAAGCCTGTACATTTCACTACTCGCAGAAAAAGATCCCACTTATACTTCCAATATCTCACGTTTGCCGTGCAAATGCTGTGGATACTGTGTAAGACAGCACAGCAGAAACAAAAGTTACTTGGTTGTCCAAGATAACATAATTACTTATAAAAGGATGCTATAATAATAAATGTCTGATACTCACCTTCGAGCAGAAGCATCGAGCACGAGCACGTGCGGGCAAGTAACCCTGAGTTGTGAAGTTACGCAGAATCGCAATTATAACACAATAGAACTTAACATCCAAATTGCATAAAACCGTTCGAATCGCCAACCCTAATGCTGATTTACTATGCTTGCAGCATAATTCTTCCCGTCGAGAGATTAGTTTTTCCCACCGGGATTTATTTCAATTTCTTCTGAAATGCCAATTGGGCTATTGGCACGATCCTTCTGAGCCGATACGCGATACTGGCTAGTTTAGGGCAAGTTGCCCCATCAAACTGTGCAGTCAGAGTAAAAATTTCCAGTTGAATTTCGTTATTAGAACATCCAATGGAAAGCAAGTTCCATAGTGGTTAATGCAGAGCCTTGATGGCCCCCTCTAACGTGCTTATATGACTGATATAATGACATACAACAGCTTTTCAAAATATCCCTTTAATTGTGCCTTATTCCCTAGGCAGTCCACTTGTTCTAATGAACAGATTTAAGATAAGCTGAACATCCATGGTATCGTATACTCAAACAATCGTTGCTTGCAAGATTTAGATATGTTTACCTTTTTTCTTGTCGCTATAAGCCAGAAAAAATGCTCTCAGTCACGATTATATGTCCCACAAACCGTAAAAATCGGAATTAAACCCATGTTAGAATTATCGTAGAAAAAACGTATGACTGGATTTATGTCTGACGATGTTTACGGACGACTCTCTCTATTTAACCGCTACATTCGAGCGACTTCTAACTCTTCACTGCCTCTTCTAACTCTTCACGGTTATTACGAGGTATGGTATTCAATATGTTAAGACTTACTTTAGAATGCAGTTCAGATATTGCCTGAATAGTTCGTTTTTATCGGAGGGGAGAACTAATTTCGCATTCCTTCAGTAACGTCATTCTGTTTTTTCACAGAGCAATAGAGAACTTTTAGAACAACAAGACAATCGTGGGATTTTTGATTACCAAGTATCTAAAGATGAGGCCCAAGTATGAGGGTCGAATTTGAGCTCTTGTGTAAATGTAACTTCTAGATTTCTTCTTGCCAAACACACTGCTGAAGTGGTCGCATCATCTAAAATGCATTTGTTAATCTGTTCGTGAGAGCATGCGGCCATGCAAAGAGATCATCATACCATCGGCCCAACATCACGCAGACACGCCTTAAGCTGCAGACAAAGCAGGCACAGCGCGAGCGCGCATGCCCGCTTCCCATTAGAAGAAGGAAGCACTATTCGAACACCAGCAATAGGACTATTAGGTTTGAATCGGAGATTTTGTTTTCACGTCCTCCGCGTTTCCCGTCCACTTCTTCGAACAAACAACGAAGGGAAGGCAAGATATTCGACCGGCGAAAGGCCCTCGGTGTTTCGCAGACGGGGCCTCTGTCCAGCGTCAAATGAATTGCTATACTAAAACATCGCAGCAATCGTCTATAAAGTTTCAAGAAAAAGCACAGAAGAAGAGTTAGGTCCCAACGTGATTCGCACATTATTACATTACCATTGCCAACTGACTGGCCTGTTTCCGCCTGCCGCCATTCGCCATCACAGCCAGGAGAGCCTGACGTGGACACTCATCGACAAGTAAAATAAGCACAGCTTGGATGACCGTTCTTTACCGATTACTTAGAAGTGAGTGGAAGCAAAAGACCCTTGTCCTTGTTCACATTTATCGTAGTTCTCCAAACAGACTCCGGTGTCATCGTAAATAATGTTCAAATATCGGTGCCTCTATGTAGAACGGAAGCGACGAGTGAGAGCGGCTAGGAAAATCTCAAACAAATAACATTTCGCCAAAGGAGAATGAATAACAAGTAAATAATAGTACGTAATAGTAAAGCTTCTAAAAGTATTCTTGGATGCGAAAAGGAAGGGGCAAATATAATTAACACGGTATAAACTGTCATGTAGACGATTATTCTTGCCCTATTCAAACCCGACTCAAATGCTTAACTGCTTTTCTCGACGTTTTATCGCTTATATTTTTTTGTTTTTTTTTTTCTTAAATTGTTTTTTGCGCCACTCGTGTCGTTCCTGATATTTGCAACGGCACGTTTAGGTTGAATTACGGGGCCGGCAGTTAACCAGCTGCTTCAATTAGGACGAATCACTAGCTATGCGAGGAATAGGCTCATTTCATTAAATCGGATTATCACTATAATAACGGTTATAAAAACTATGCCTTGTGGGTCAAAGGGTATACGTCTGCTTCCTGTTATATTCAGTTTTCTTCATATTACTATAGATTGTCAATATACTAATATTATTTCGTACATAATGATTGCATATGGTGTTTTTATACTGGCCCGTATAAGCTGACTTTCGTCATTTCCACCGCAGACTCTGTAAAGTCTTCTTGGCATTTTAGTAAAGCTTATAAACGATATTTAAGCTAATGCTCTTTGAAATTGATGAGGCGTTGAAAAATTTCAGCAAAACGTACTTAAAGTTAACCACGCGATGCGGTGAACGTTTCGATAGCATGAGAGACGGTCTATTCGCGCCCCTTCCTCTCCCTGTTCTCGCGTTCGATCGCAGCGCGGTGTCGCATAGGTCAAAATACATTTACTGAAGTGCGAAAGTTCATATTAAATCGCTGTTTAACCGAGTCGATGTGGGCAAAGAAAAACGCCTCGTAGCCATTCGTCCACTCTTCATGCAGCACAAATTACACGATCTGCACATTAGTTGGTGCACTGCTATAAACCATGGTAGCTTACATGTACGTAAGCAGTGCTGGTGTTTGTCTACCCACGGCTTTGCGCGAGGCCAGTATATGTAGGTGAAGCTCACTTCGGTACGCGTCAGTAATGTTGCTAATGAAAATTGAATGGCAGTCATCGTTCACACAGACATTGTTATGTCACATAAATACCTTGGATGGGAGTTTATGCGCTGGCGTTGATGACGCTAACGCACCAGCTCAGACGCTAACGGATTTTAAAATCTAAAATATTCTGTCCAGTGGCGATTATTATACATAATGTTTAATATACCCGGCTGGTATGAGCAAGCTGTGCACACATATGGAAACAAGAAATATAACTGCACCCATGTCCATCTGTTTCTGTAGTAGGTTATAGATCATTCGGGCTGGGTTCGCGATGGGTTTCTACGCGTAACATTACCTATTTGTTAACTAAACAGCGGATTGATCAGGCGGACCTTGCAAAGTATTCCATGCCTTTCTATTAAGCTGTGATCATTGTGTAAGGAAAGGAAACACCCTTTACGGATGTTACCTTGCTGAGACTGAGTACCCTTAGTTGCTGTAATGCTATAATTTCACAGTATTCTATTTTCACCTATTTTTTTGGGCTAAGTATCCAATAGTATCTTATCAGATAATGCAATTTTCTCATCATAATGATGATGACGATGATGATGATGAGACAATATCAGTTACTCAGAATGAAGTGAATGAGCTCGTGGGTGAATAGCACCCTCAGATCCTCTCAGATGCTAGACGCGGATCTCCTCAGATTGAACCATTGTTCTCAAGAACGAACGAGGATCGGACAGTACTAAAATGTCTGAGAAGTAAAAGAGTGCGACACACATTGTTTTGTGTAATAGCAAAATGTTTATTCAACCTGAAATACTGCGCATCTGCCGTTGTACCGCCCTTCCTCCTTCCATATGTGGTTTCGGACGTGAGCGCTAACCAGATTATTCTGCTTGTATATGACGATGAGAAATATATATAATGTATGAAAGTATAATTTTTGATTGCTTCATTTATGTGGAAGCTATCCAACCTAAAAAGCAGCAATCGTGTTTTTGACTGTAGACTGATACACAGAATGTCTCAATTTAGGATCAATTCTTGAAGGCACGATAGAGCCGCGCAGATAACAGCAATACTTTCCGCAAAGGGACCATGTGGTGCCGATATTAATTTTACTGCTCTAAGTTAAAGTTATATGGCAAGTACTCTATTTTGATAGACATCTTGTAGAAACGTATGCGATTGTGTGACGACAACAGTTTCAAACAAGGCACCAAAAATGGCCATCCGTAAGGAAGAGCTGGCATTTTTGCATGCTTGGCTTTTATGTGTGTTTGGTGTTGCCTTTCTTCAAAGAACAGCTATAGCGGATAGTTCACAACATTTACGCGATTTAAATAAAAATACCGCTAAAAAAAGTACCGCTAATTGCTCATTATTATGATGAAACTAGGGCTAAATAAAATAATTAGTAATAGTAATAAAACAATTATTAGTAGGACACTCAGAGGTACTCGGCAAGCTATTCTAACATAAACCATTGTCCACTAATTAAAGAAACAGTTTATTCCGTGATCAACAAACCTTATCACTTATCCATTGTTCTATTTCGTTTTATTGGTCACCAGCAATTGTTCTACAAGTTCTTGCAGCTGAGGACAACTTCCGAGTTCAAATCCGTATAAATATATCGGAATTTATTACATTCAATACTATTCGACATAAACATTTCTTAAATGGCCTAAGGCCAAAAAGATCGTTTTGTTAACATCAGAACGTAACTAGCGTACCCTAGACTCAACTTAACTAGTGAATCAGTCGGCCCATATGGTGATACAAACCAGTTTTGGTTAGTAGACGCAGGTGATAACTGGTAGCCAAGCGTTTGCGGTCTGTCACGAAAAATACACTTCGTGTAAATTAACTGATCTGGGAAATTTCCATGACTAGTATAACGACGCACGCCAAAGCGAAAAAGAAAACATTATTATAGTGTGCCCAGCACCCACCCCCCTCCTTCCCACCCCAACCCATCTCCTGTGGATTGCGTTTTGCTTAACGCTCGCAAACTTTCATTACCCAAAAAAAAAACTAATGTAAATACCTTAAATCGTATAACAATCGAAGAAAGGCATAAATGTTTGACTTTGAGGTAGTACGTCCTATCGGCCTGTTCGTAGCCTGATCAACAAGAGTAACTGTCAGTAATAATTTCCTGTTCATCTCTACGAAAGGAAAGTTATAATCGCGCCATAATCAAAGTGATCTAACTCATACATCACAGGGTCAAAATAGGTACGAGAATCCTGCTATATTCCGAAAAGCAATTTCGCTAAGCCAGCTGTGGACGTTCCCCTTCACGTTAAGCGGTTAAAGCTGGAGAAGAACAGGTAGATGAAATCGAATAAACGAGGATATTTGGAGATCTTCTTAATAAACGCCATCTTGAATGAAACGACCGTTGGCTGTGCCAAGTTGCGGGCACCGCTACGGCTAGCCAGCCTAGACTGAGTTTGATTGCTTGCTGCATCTGTAGTTGTGAATCATCCCAACTATTAGATATGTCGATTGCTGCAGGTTCACCAACTTAAATGAGGATTTACAAGAAACTAGCTCTGATCGACGCACTTGCTCCAGATCATTACGGAACCAGCACTACTACAAGAAACATAGGTGATACTCTTTAGAAATTCCAAAGTGGAACTTCGATATCGTGTGTAGATGAAATAGTATATATATCGGGCTAGACATTCGCCGTTGGTTCCCAGTCAGATTCAATATGTAAGAATTTGCTTTCCATTAGTCGGTCTGACGAACGCGACGTTCCATTCAATGTATATGTCTCAATCATGTCTGTTCAAAAACGGGCAGGGCAGTGAATTATCGGACACGTCGAAAAGAACTCACATGAAAGAAATAGAAAAATCCGATCCGTTATTGAAAGGCCTTAACGAACCTGACTCTATTTAATCATAATCGTCATAATGGGTGCTCTTTCATTTTACAAAGTAAAGCAATTCAAGGTAAAGTATTAAATTCCAATGATGTATTTATTGCCTTGCACTAGCATACATGTAGTACCCGTGATAGCTGAGCGAGTAAGGCATTTGCCTATTATTCATAGGAACATGTCGCGGCTTGTGGTCGAATCCGGACAAAGAGACACGGTCCGTCTCGTGCTGGGACCCAGCCGTCTGATCGAATGGCTAACGGCGATGCCGGCCGTAAAGAGCATATAGGTGGGCATAGAATTCGGACATAACGAATGAAATCAGCTACACGATTTCTGTGTTTTTATCACGGGTACTGTATGTGCTCTACAAGATGTTTCCAGTCGCGAAGAGAGAGATAACAGCGTGAAATATTCTGGAATCCAACTTCGAATCAGGAACAGGTATTTTTGGTACAACGCGACTCTATATTCTCTTGAACGTGCTCAGCTCGCTAAAAGTAGACTGCCAATTCCAGCTATCGCTTGTCCCAGGCACTTACTTCCTCTCGACCCAGCATACCTGACTGAGTGCCCTATCGGACCTCTCGTTGATTTAAGCTGTATACTAAAAATGTCTGAATAGGTTTTTACGAGTTTTCCACCCGGCCAGTGGTAGACGAAGACTTTAGAGTAGAACTGGCTGCTTGCAGGAGCCAATAGTAAACTCGGGTGAGGCTTCCAGGTAGATAGCGAAACCGAAACCACCCTTCTCTGGGCCTTTTTGAAGAGTTTGCTGCCTGAACGACTATAAACCGGCACAACTACTCAGCCGCCGCGTTCAACCAGATATACAGTCGGAAGGAAGCATTCCATAGACAAACAGCAACGGACCGCAAAGGGAACGGCGATCGCGATATTTTTGTGCCGGATCATGTTTGTACGAAAGGACGCCGTAAATGTAAAAAATACAAAGTACAAAAACTAATAATTAAAGTGGCATTTCTAGTAGTAAACACATTTATTCGAAATCCGCCATGACAATACAGTGGGAAATAACCTAACTGAGAACGTAACGTCACAGTGTGTATATGGAATAGACAAACAAACAGCTTCTTAAACCACTAAAGATACACAATTCTGATACCCTTAAAATGTTCCTCATTAATAGTCATAATACGTATCGTGCCATTTGAGTAATAGGCTAATTGTTTTGTTTTTTCAATGAGCTACAATTGAACCTATTGCCGCTCTGTTTAAGTCATCGTAGTTACCTATCAACATGTAGATATCTTTGTGTTTCTGTACTTCATTTCCATTCTATTCTATTGCGCTTCTGCAACAGAACACCTTCTGCTGTCCTTCCGGTGTTTTTGTGATTTTTCTTTTGTTTTCTTTTTCGCAACACAAGACTTCAATGCAGGTTCTATAAACGCTTGAAGTTTAATTGTTGTTAACTGAGAATGATCGAAAGACGATACGAACGTAAGGAAGACAACTGGCCGATACCGTTACGGTTCCAATCATATACCCGCGCGGATACGTTCCGGCATGCGCGAACGTACTTTATGCCAAACGTCGGCAGTAGCCAGTGAAGCAAATGAAAAAAAGGCAGCAAAGGTAATGGTGATGCCGGTACTAATGGAACTAGCACATTAAGTAGCTAGCTCTCCGTAGGAATGCATGGCACACCGCCATGTTGAATACAGAACAGAAACTTCCAACGCCGCATAACGTAAAGCTTTCAGAAAATGTCCTTTGAGCAAAAAAAAACCAAACAAATAACACAGACTAAACAGTACGTATTAGAGGAAACGTCAAGACCGACTTTAGTGGTATAGCAGTAACAGCAAAAGCCATCTTAACAAGCACGACCGGCAAGCTGACGACGTAATTGCTGCGTAAAGTTTTTGTGTCTCTGTAAGCAGCAGTCAAACAACACGAGCTGCTAATGACAAGACAATGGCCGCTTTGGCCTTTCTGTTCAGCAAATTAAAACATAACACAAAGGCCAAAAAATGCGATGCTTTCTGATATTCGGCTGGCGACCGACTGTTATATATCAGGGTCTTTACTATTAACAAAACCTTGACATATATATACGAGGTATGTATAAATAAACAATACAGGCCAAAAGTGTTATTATTTTGCGGTTATTATACGCGTTTATACAAGTATGTTGAAGTTTTTATTTGCTGATTTATACCTTTTGCCCCGTTACCTTTTTCTTGACACAAACTTTTAAACACAATGACAGCATCGGTTCGTGTGTACCGAACGAGAATTAAACCTAAAATGCTACCTTGACTTTTTGCGTACGTTCGGCTGTGAAATTTAATGAACATACGGATTCTTTGATCTCGTTGAGCACGATCCATTCTGGGACGTCACTCCTTTATCCGCTCAATTTATACTACACTTCACGTTACTTACTGTAGTATTGTGTTACTAGCAGTATTCCGAAGGTATTTGTTGTGTAAGGAGTTCTAGCCTTTTGCTAGCCTCAAGAAAGACCCCTTGATTCTGTCAATGGAGCACTTCCAAGTTGTATCGGGTCTTTTAGCTAACGAAAATAATGTATCGAACTTTTAAGTTCCAGACTGGGCTAGTACTGCATTAAATGGCTGTTAAATTTACTTCGATGACTTCGTTTTCAACCTTTACGATAGGCAACAGAACACCCGCTTTGGACAGTTGCGTTTTCATACATGCATTAGTCAAATATAGCAGTTAACCTTCAAAGGTTACTTCACTGATTTCCTGCAATGAGATGGACTTTGAAATCGACGAAGTGCTTCGCCGTTCTATTAGGCTTAATCCTGTACAGCATCTTGCCTCGCTGATGATTAGGATGTCAACTGATGCAACCGCAGATAACTCGCCACAAAATCAACTTCTACTCATAGCAATCAACGCACGACAGGCTAAGCAATGAATAAATGCATGCCCGTATTAGCCAATATATTGTTTTGATAAAAATTTTTCCCCAGCCTACCAATATAATGAGCTAATAAATAATTAGCGTTTTTTTTTTTTTTTTTTTAAATTGCCGGTGTTTTCATATGCAGTAGCACTCTTCAGCTAAACACTGAGATAAACATAAATTGAAGTTGATTTTTAAAGGAATGTTTTCATTTGCCTTAGGATTTGGCACGACCAATATGGCGGCAATTTTAAAACGAGGCTTAGCAATTGGTTGCAAGACGCGACCTACCGTTGGTGTCATTCTGAACGCTATGCATAGTTAATATACACCAGCTTTGAACTGACACCAACGATCAACTTAGTACAAAAGCCTTGTCGCGTATATTTTCATTGTGGATCTTGCATGACCCTGATTTTGACCAGCTAACTAAGCCACGAATCCTGAAATAGCCTTTCAGAATTAATGTGTCGTAAAGAACTGTATAAAGAAAAACATAGCACTTCTGTGGAACAGGACACAAGGAACCACCGTAATGACATCTACTCGGGGCACAAGAATGGCGCCTTCATTATTTATTTTAACATTACCAATCCTTAAGCATATTGCGTATACGTAAACGTAAAATATAGCGTGCTTGAAATTGTCAGCTTTAGATAGTTAGTCACATTACAGAAGCTACTATAGGGTTTGTACTGTGGACTGAGATAATTTTTCATAGCTGTATGACAGATTATTCTTCGTGGCATGTCGCCGCAGCTGAACCAGCTGCTGGCGTTACTAAATAAGCATTAGTAGACCAACAACTTCGCACGTAATTCCAGCTTATAGTAAATGAGCAATGGCGAAAAAATAGAAACAGACAGACCAGACGCTCACTGACGTTGTTTTCTACAAAGAAATTTACTGGCTTTGTACCCAACGCGACGACACAGCGCAGGATCAGCATGGGGCTCTTTAACCACATCCGCGCCCTTCGACTAGTACTACTACGTACAGACAGATAGGAGCTCACGCGCTTCGACTAATAGTTGTATATATATACCGTACTCTTGAACGAGTGCGATTTTGTGAACGGTATAAACACTTCTTTCTTTTTTGCGTGTAGGCTTAGAAGATATTACAGTGAAAAGGACAAGACTGAGAGAAATACGTTTCATGGTAAAAAAACTTCAACAGATTTCTGAACAACGGTGAAAAATTCGTAAATCATATAATAAGATCATGATTTTCCGATCTGTGCATTGCAGACACGAAATTAGATTTTAGAAAAATCTATATTTCTCTGATTGTCGTCTGGTATGCTGTGTTTCTTGCATGAAAGGGCTCGTTACGGCCCGAGCCGCCATATTTGAAGCAAACTAACAGAAAAACAATGGAGTCTTTCGTCGTCGTACGGCATCATTTAACTTTAAGGACAAGGTAAAATATAGTAAACTAATGTAGTGGTACTTGCGTTCAGAGTTCGGGTTCAGGCCGAACAAATGTTACTCGACTAGCAGAAGTGTTAGTGGAATGGTCTTGGATAAAGTCTGGTGTGCATGTTGGGTACTGCCCATAAGCGAGAAAAAGATGAATAATTATAGTTAATGAGCTTAATGGCTGTTTAGTGATAAGGGGTTAAAATAGATGGATCCCGCACATAGCAATGCCGTGTTAACGTACACACGTCAAGTAATGACTGCCACTCGGTCTGCATCTAAAGAAACAGATATTTGGTCGATATTTTTTCCCATATAGTGTGTGTGTGATCCTTTTGATATGGTTAATTAGTATAACAGTCGGTCAGTTTTGACTACGGCTCTAATTCAAGCTCTGAAGTGTCAACACCGCACATAACGAGTTTACTATCTTGTTTAAAAAATACGGGCTTTATTAACAGTATTAGGAATAGCCGATGGATGAATCATCACTACGACGAAGAGCCTGCAGACATATGTTGCACTGAGGCCAATGCATGTCTGTTCGGTTACCGAAAAGGTATTGATCGTCCTTAAGTGAAAGTTACATAAAATATTTTGCTATTTTTATGCCGTTTCTTCCGGTAGTGTGTCTCAGGCATCTGTTCTTTGGGCCGGGGTAGTAATCGTGCTTTTGTCGTACTAAAATCATGTTATAAAATTTGAATAAAGATATTCCATCAATTTTGGTAGATTTCAATTTTCGAATTTGAGCCAAATTTCAGTTTTCAAATGACACGAGGGCAAACACGACGCGCCTTGTATTCTTTAAGGCGCATAACTTTAAAGCCATCTAAGTAGAAAAACGGTTATAATTTTTACGAAAACTCATTCCTTGGTTCTAGTAGGAAACGTCTCGTAGGAAAGGATTCATCCTATGAGCCTCCCGGGCCTCTTCCTAAAGAATTAGTCAAAATGTTATACACAATATAATAATAAGCGTAATACAATGGGGTGATGCCGATTACAACAATTACAGTATTCGTATTAAGTGATTTTAATTGATTGTTTATTAAAAATTAATTTATTTTTTTTTAACTCTTGAGTCGAAAATCACAAGCTGAACATACATACATGTGTAAATACTTAAGGTCGACATGCTATTTCATCTTTTAAGATATAAAATACCTTCGCTTCGGTTAAACTGTTTTGACTCTGACTTCTTTTTGACTATGATTATAAATATTACGGAATGATCCAGTTTTCACAAAAAATTTCTTCAAGCCAAAGCCTTTCTTCAAGTCGAGGTATTACATCTGGTTACTGGTCAGTACTCCACTTCATGTCAGCTGATCTAACAGCAGCAGTGGAATCTTTGTGACGTTTTTCATAGGCAAGTTCTTGATCGGCAATTTTGCCCAAGGATCAGTAGCTATACAGTGATATCAGTAGCCAATAATGATTCTAGAGTAGAAGAAAACATGTCTTCGTGACAAGTTTTTACCGTCATGCTATTCTGCTGTCCATACGTTTGCTTTACTCTTTTTCGTAAGGCTTCGGGTGTCTAATGTTTACTACGGGATGCCTTTTCAACGGTACGCTAACAAATGACGTTCTACAATGAAATAGAGCAAATGATCTATGACTTGCTTTGAAGAGATGTCTTTCAATTCTGATGTTGTTTTTGGTTGAACCATTAAATGTACTTGTTCATCTTTGACAGCTCTTCTGCAGGGTTATCCTCGAACTAATAGAACCTGTACAGTTCCACTGGCTAGTAAAGGCAATTTGGCAAATTCTCTATTAAATTTTTTTTGCGGGCTACGCGCAATACACTTCGGACGTGACTCGAACGTTGGACTGTGTCTCCGGTTGCTATTTCTAATAAATGTCTTTTCTAAACCTTGTTGCAAACTCCGTTCGGCGAATGTCATCACCGAGTTCTCCTGAAGTTGACAGGGTGAAGGACGAAGAGACCGCAACGTAAACTAGCGACTAATATTGTGCTATTTTTTCTCTAGCGGAAAGAATCAAAGATCTATCTAAATGTCGTGTGAACATTTTCTTTGCAAACGGCAGTGAATGTCAGTGGTTTAGTTATATATGTAAAGCAAGTATGTAACCAGTCCGATATTTGTCGAATTTCTTTGGTGGACCTGCTTGACAAAAACAGAATTTACGATGCACTTATACGAGCAGTAAATATTCTAGAGTCAGAAGTAACTTCAAATAACTACTAGATCGAAGTGAATATGACGATCATTCAATTTATATATTTCTAGTACATTGCGGGAAATCCATAACAGTGAGCAAATGTTCCACTCAGCCGGAAACGATATAATTTTTTTTCGTTCAAATACTAACACTATTAAAAGTATCTTGTACCAAACAAAATGGCTAAGACGAGACAAGCTGCTGATGTATTGATTACGCTTCGACTAATTGATAATAACCATATGATTTTGCTTGATAAAACAACAATAGTACTAGTAATGGGCAATAATATTAGCCCTAGTAACTGACTAAGCTAAGTAATGTATGATTTTCTTTGAGTGATCGCAAAAGATGCACGGCAAAGGCGTCCTCATATTCGTTTCTCAGAGTGCTGTTCATCTTTTTCCCTCATATAATTGTGTACTAGAAACAGGGACAAAGATCAATAACTGAAATAACAGTAGTTGGTTATCTTATGGCTGGAAGAAAGGCTTTGTCGTAGCAAACGCTTGGGTCAAGCCGGCAAACAACAGAAACGGACCTAGAGTGCAAAGAATCCTCCAAAAATGTCCTTCACTCATTGTCGATATAGCAAAAGACGCTTTGCTATACAGCTGGGCAAATGTAATACACGCTTTAGAACACGCGCCAGATTTGAAATACTTAGCACATGAAATTTATTGATACAAAAACACGATAAACAAAGGATTATGTGAGCACTTGAACACAGCAGGCATGTTTTCAACATTAAAACAATAACCGCTCAATGTACAGGCTACATAGACACCGAAAGGGCGAAGAGGACAATACGTATGATTAGAGGAAGGTCATAAATGGACAATTGATCTAAAGTCCGAAGCAGACTCTCAGCCTTCTTTTCTGCATATCGAATCATCTCGGATCTGAGTCGTGAGGTACTGTTACGGAATCCATCCAGGAGGTGGTCCACGAGATAATTATGCCCACTCCGCCGGAAACCGTGAGGCGCAGGTTTACATTATGAACTGTTAGCGCCCGATAAAAAGTACTGCGCAAGTACGTGCTAAGGTTGATTACGTTAACTGTTGGCTATCCGGTCTGTCGCATCGCCAAGACTCAGGATGCTAGTGCGCCTATGGCCGAAGAGACGTACAAGAACAAGTGATTTGTCATTATAGTGTTAGTCTAGTGACAGGATCAAATCGGAGACAAGAATTCATATTTTATCCCGCTAATCAACACGAGTCACTAACACCATCATCATAACCATAAGTATCAGTGATCGAATTACCCTGTGCAAGGCCTTAGCTCTTCATTCGTTCTATTCTTTGACTCAGCGTTGTTAGCCACGCTATAAACGATTAACTCGTCACCTCATAGCAAGTAAATTTGTCTTCGACCGAATAGACTTGGTCAACTTTCGTCCCAACATACGAACTTTCGGCTAAGCATTTATTCTATAAAACAAACGAATCCTCTTTTTCTGCCAGCGGCAGGAGTATCCTATTTTCCGAGGCAAAGAAGCCAAATAAAGGTTCGCACGAAATCTTACAAATAGTTAGACAACGATCGCCATTTACGATCTTTATTACTACATTCTATGCCCTGGCATCGTCTGTTCCCTAGCTTTTCTTTCGCTTGCCTCCTTCTATGGCTTTGACGGCAAACTCGTACCGCGAACAAGGCAAAGATACTCGCCGATAGTGATTCAAACATGTAACAACGGTGTAGAAATGAACTGTTAGAATAAGGGGAAGGTGCTGCTTGCGTTCTGTACGGTTCCTTTTGTGGGTGTTCTCCGACGCCATGACTGGGAGACAGGAAATGACAGAAAGGAGCTGGAGCTCCTTCACGTAGCATCAAGAATCGGAGGCATATGAAGGGCGCTACGAGATGATAAGATAAGGATCATAAGTGCTGCTGGAATTTCTGGATATTTCCAGCCGTCGTCCGTCTCCCCTCCTCGGTTTGCGCATCTCAGTATTAAGTCCAGCAATAGTTTCGTAGATTATGACGAAGACCAGGGATTAAGATAGAGGCAGAATCTTAGTCAAGCATAGATAGGTCCATACGCACGCACGTGCGAACATTACTTGGTTAAAATAGCGTAAGATCAATTAAGCAACACCTGGATGCATTATACCATTTCCTAACAAGCGCTCGCTGGCACTTTAAACAATAGTACTTCCGTCACCATTGTCATCACATTCGCCAATCCTAAACCTTTTGGGCAACAAGCAATCAGGCCAATAAATATTCCGCAAGTAAAGCGCACTTTCATGATTGAGGCCAAGCATACGATCAGGCTGTCTCCAGAAGAAAAACTCATGTGTATTCATACAAAACATCAAATGAACGTTTGTGATAATAAAAAAAGCCAATTAGGATTACTAAAGTAGTCGGCTATCGCTCTCATAATCCTTAACATTTACAATAATTAACATTTTTTAAATAGCTAATTGTTTTTGGCAAAGAAAACATATATCGTTGTTAAGAAATGAGCAGCACATATATTTAAACAGTACAGTTGAATGTAGCTAATTCTGTTGGACAGCTGTCTTCGTATCATTGAAATTGGACTAAGAATCGATGATTCACGACCACTGCCTTCTGCACCCTGCAATACGGTGGCAACGAAGCCATCATTGCTGAAGATAAACAACCTTTTTGCTAGATCAGTACTTTGATGGCCCTGCTCACGATCAGCCTGTATCACCGAAGAAAAATAGATCGTTTCTTGTCAATCTATTATTTCGTGTAGCGGAAAAACCTGTCTCCCCCCTCCCCCCAAGAAAATACTAACTATTAATGCTATTGTAAATGGTTTCTCTTTGCCTCTTTCTGGCGACTTGACCATGTCATAAATACTTCGACCACAAGTGGTGAAGTATATACGGAGTAAAGTTTTGAATTTTAACCCAAAAAGTGTGCCTAGAGGTTGTAGCTTTTTCGAGCAGTTGGGAAAATGTGTAATAATGTGAACGTGGTTTTCCGAAGTCAGCTTGGTCACATGTATGCCTGCATGAGTCTCGTAGTTACCCGTAATTCGCAGGCATGGCTTCTTTAGGGAACCAACGAAAGGTCACAATAAAATAGTCTTCACACACTTCTATGGTAATATAGTTAGACGGGTTCGAAAGACCTTGGATTTCAATATGCGCACCCATTGGCAGGTGTCTTTTCAAGTATATCCTAGAAGACACAAAGCACGGCGAACGTTTGTTTCTACTTACGGCCACGAAGACTATAATCTCATGTAAGCAACACTCCAGAACGCTGATGCTAATTTAATTTATGTCTGGTAACGTGCATAAAACGTACATATTGATCAGACGGCTTATTTCTCCAAAGTGACCTACAGAGTCCGACCCCCAAGAACAGCTGGAATGTGACTAATACCTGTGCTACTGTATATCGTCAAGAACGATTTGTTTAATTTATATCGTACTGATCTCCATCCAAATATATACTTTTTTGTGTGTGTATATATCGACATGAAGGGGCAATATTGTCATTCTTTACGACAGGCTACGTTTATTTACCTGTAAGGAGCTCAAACATTGTAAATCTATGTGCACGAACGACTTTGCCTGTCCCTTGGGCTTAGCGTGACCCTCCGGGCTGACTCTATAACGAATATGATCGACGGAAAGTATTTCTAAGATAGCTGGCGCAAAAGCAATGCAATATAAATAATTTGAAAACTCTCGACCTTGAAGCAAATTTATCGTACTTTATTATCGACGAAAGACGTGAGTGTCCTTAAATCACCGTTCTACCGTAAATTTCAATTGAATCAGCCCTTTTATTCTGCATAAGGCAGAGGGTAACATTAACCAATTTACCAAAAGTCACTTTTAAAAATAGAAGTTTCTCGAGTACTCAATATCAGCGAGTGGCTATCTAATTAGGGCGAATGTTATGCTCTTATATTTGTTCTATAGTCATTAGCAGTTTTTGTTTTACTTGAAAAACTTTCAAGACTCTTACGAAAGCATCAATGATTCGTCTATATATATATATATATATATAGAGGATTACTGGAGCTTCAAACACGTTCCCATGGAAGTAGAAGACTTGCTGTAAAATTTCGGGACAGTTGCGGAAATGAATGTTACCTAAATGCTGCCGATGAGAAAAAGCTAACCTACTCTCATACGAATAATTGGAAAATAGTAAAGAACTTCACAATTACAATATCATCATCATCATCGTCACTGTCGCAAATGGCACCAGCCATGTTGTCATAGTAGCCACTTCAATATACTGCTCAAATCCATTGCTATGATCGCAATTGCAGAAAAGTCCGCGCAGAAACAGTGCTTCCACTGTGGCCCTCTCGTTAGCGCACTGACGACTGTTTTTGGTGGGTGCCAACAACAGCTCTTGACAACGACAAGAAACCATCCGCGCTGCGATTCTATGAGTCGAGCAGTACTGGGAGACTGAAATGCTTATTTTCGTACTAGAGCGCCGGATCTACGCCACGATGCGCTTATAGCAACATTTTGGACTGCGACTGGACAAAGCACTACCATCATTTTCCCAACGGGAAAGGACAAACGAAGAGAGGCAAAACAGAGCGACTGAAAGGGTGGGGTAATGTAGAGAACGTAAGGATTACAGCCGCCGGTTGAGCAGCTCCGTAGCGATATGGTGGACTAGGAATCGGAAATGGACCACACTCACAGGAAACGTAAAAATAGCAAGTTGGGAATGCCCAAAAGGTGTAACACCGTTGTTCACTAGTGGGCAAGTGAAAATGATGAAGTGATAAATGGCGCAAGTGAGGTAAGTAGCGTGGGCAAATCAGAATTGGAAGTGATGAATGCTGTAGCCACCACTACTAAATGGAACAACGACGAGCAACGATAACAATACGCGTAATCTTCTCCCAATTTCCGATTCGCTGTTAATGCTAACGACGATGTTACTGCTGAGCGTGTTGCTGCTACTATGTTGACGTCCGGCAGGTTCACCCTGTATTACATTTTCATTACATTCCTTTTCTTAGTTCTTTTTTTTCTTTATTCTTAACTTTTTACTGCTCTCACTAGGCCTGATTCTGAGCCTTAGGGCATAAAGACGGAAGCAGCAAGAGACGTCTTTTCTTTACCTCCATTTTTTCGCTCACGTTTCGTTCGGTTCAAGTTAAGGTAACACTGGAACGTTCGGCGGAAGTTGATTTTTCATTTCTGTTCCACATGCTACAACCGCTAGTGGTAACATTTTGCTCCGCAACCTCTTTAAAACGTATCCCAGAATGGTACGAGTTAAAAGGAAATCCAGTGGCTTTTAAATCGGAGGGAAGAAATAAACGAAAAAAAAAAGCTTCCCATTTTATGGGCTGAGTTACAACTTAAGCGATCAGGTTATCGTTGTTCCGCCGCCACTGCTGCTGCCCGACCATCGGCGACCTTAGTTGCACCCTCAAAAATCGACACCTTGAAGTGTATATTCTTAAATATCGACTATCATTTAACTGTAGTCGATGGATTTATAAGAATTAGGTGCCCTTTCCAGTAAAAAAAACTCCAAGAACAGTTAACAGATTTTTCAAACGTCTTGCACGTCTGTGGATATTTTGTAAGTACCTTCAAGGAACTATTTTATCTTACAAGTGCCTTTCACAGATCGTGCGAGTTAAAACAAGAAGATATACCTATATAGATCTGTTCTAAAGCTGCATTGCAAATAAACTCCTTTGAATACTTAGAGCATGTCATAAGACCGAGAAAAACCCTTTCGATGCCCACGAAGTCGAACTTCATTTCCTGTGTCACTATGCCAACATTAAGTTAATCTCTCAAGCTATCTTGGTCACAATTCACTAATTTTACACACATTCAATAATACGCAGAAGACCACTATTTTCGAGAGAATGTCTTAAAAAAAAATGTTTTATGGGGTAACGTCTGACCTTTTTTTATTTAACAAAGAAATGAGTAATCTTACATTCGACAGTGAAGGGGGTTTCGAGATATGGCTGGATCAGTTCTTCAACATCAAACCTAACAATTTCTGGCAAGGAAGAATAAATAAATAAATTGAGAAATAGAGGAAAGTCGTGGAGAGTAACAGCAAATATATTACATTATACATTAACTTCTTTCTAGAATTTGGCTGTAACACTGTTTCTTTTTGTAAGGCAAAAACGGTCCTTACTTCATGCATCAATGAATGTTTTTGCGGATATGGTACGATGCGTTCGGCTTTTACTTTCCAGAAGCCTCTCTTCTTGCACAAAGTCGTCACTATCTTTTACATTGTGTTTTTCGTTTAGAAAAGGAAAAAGCAAAGGAAAAGGCGTGTAAACCCCCCTGTTTCTTCTAAGAACTTTAAGCTTTGTCAACCAATATTCAGACTTCGAAGGCCAGTGTACAAAGCTTAGTTTGAACACCTTTCTAAGACAAAACAGAAATAGAGCAGTGACACAATATATACGTATTTCAACTTGAGACCCATATTAAATCATACACTGATATTCACTAATATAAAACCAACAATAGCTTACCGCCCATGGAGTGGGGTGTCTCAATTTGAATATCTTTACCAACTAGAGCCCTGCTATATAATATAGACCTAGCAACCTGCGACGCATGCGTCACAATATAATACTCAATAAACTATGCATATATGCATGTAGGTTTTAATGTCTTTGTTAGGCAATTTTCGACCATACAAATATTCATAATAATAACTTGTTAGCTGAAAGCTTTTGTTAGTACCACGATGTCAATGTTACCCCAGACGTTTCGTGTAAATAGCGCCGCAGTGCTGGAGGCTCCCGTTCCATTGAACATTCTCCAATGTCTTGCATCGCTTTGCCTCGGTCTGCAGCTCCATAAGCGCGAGTGAGACTGGCCTCGTGATCGAGAGTTACCGCGGTTAGACGAGGACGTATGCTTTCATTGCAATTAGTGCTTGGTTCACGAAGTCTTGTATCGTCGGGGCATGGGGTAAGCGGACAGATCCACTTTTGGAGCATTGGGTCTCACCCAAAGACATACGGATGTCTTGGTGAGCGTTCCCTAACGTCCTGACATAATGTTGGCTTGAACGAGCCTGTCGTTTGAAACTGACTCGTCTTCTTTACTAATGCATGGCAGGTGGCAAAAAAAGACTCACCAAATGTATCCTTCAGTCTCGCCTGAGCTACCAGTGTCTCTCGTTGACGGCCTCCCTAGCCTCCTTGCCATTTTCTTTTATTTTCACTCCTAAAAAAAGGTTTAATTGTTCTGGCAGTTTTATAAGCGACCATTTAGACTACTACCTTGGAACCGTTTCGTCCGCCTTTGATGGTTTGTACAGGAAGTGCAGAGGGTACAACGTTCTCCTTGGCTGTCTTTTTCGCCAGAATATCGTTGACGGCCTCGCAGTCCGATCCAAAGCCAGGTACCGACATTACAAAAGTGCGGACTCTAAGCAGGGCTATCTCAGCTTCAATGCAAAAGTCTATACGGTTGACATAACCTTTACTTTTCAAACTGCACGCATTCTCTGTGCCCTGCTTGGAGGAAAATTGTCATCGGGCCCGTTGCCTTGTCGACATATCTATCCGCTTCGATAAGAACATTATCAGCATCCATCCTTGATGAAGTTCGTGCGACCAATGGAATTTTTAAGGTAGTAGCTTCCGTGGCGCCGCCTTTAGAGGCTCGAGAACGCTGTCGCCCGAAATCAACACTGACCTTGTCGGCGGGCTTGTTACCGAAAGAGAACTAGAGAGTTTTAATATACCATTGTATTATTTGCCATGATTCTGCTCGCCGACTGTGGGGGGGGGGGGTCCTCCACACTGGGGGTCTACCACTTCACGGTCCGGTGCCTTCATACGTGATGTAGCCCATGATATCACTACCCAATTAAGTATTGTTCAAGCAGCTCATAGAGCGTTCGGTTTTTTAATAGGCTGTTTGCGCATTATGCACACGATACCACTTTATGTTCGCAGATTGCTTATGTGTATCCGCCTTATCAATGTCCAGCAAGTTGCGCAAAATACTCTGTTACACCTTTGACAGCATACAATAGTTTTTTTGACACTTTCATTTTAATACCTCCAGTTTAGTCACTTGAACTTAAGAGTGGTAATAGATCACAGAGCTCCCGCGCACCTGACTAGTCATTTCGAATGCTCGAATACATATGTTTTACTACATATAATATAAATTTATTATTATATCAAATTATTTTAGAAATATAACGGACACTATATACAAACTGCCTGATATTATCCAGTTTGAAAAATCAACGAGCGAATCTACTCGCTTTAGCTGAGTGCTTTTAAAATACAGCAGCCTTATTGCGTTAGGACCCTTATATTTCTATGCTACCAAATAGTATGTGTCGGAATACAAAACCGGTATCTATTCTCGTCACTAAACATAGACTAATACCAAAGTACTATCCTGTATAATAGCCGTTGTAAAGTTCGACAAACTTTTATTAATAGGTTATTGGCGGCAAACGTTGTCCGCTGTGCATAAATATGCTACGTTTTATAGACGATCGAGTGAGTCATACAGCCGTATTCGATTATCTCTTCGTGGTTTACCGAACACAAACGGACTAATCAGCAAAAATGACTAATTGTTTAAACTTTCTTACGCTCGGGTAGTCTCTTTACAAGCGAATACATTGACCATGCAGGTGACCGCGATTTTCTCCTGACACTCGCACAGATCACATATTTTTGCAAATAGCTGGTTATGGTTAAATATTTTTTTATATGAAAAAAAATAAAAGGTTCGACCACAAACCCCCCTAGTGTTATTAAGAGGGTCAGTTTAGTCGATAGCAAACAAATAAATCAGATAAATGTATCGAAATCTTAATGCTATATGCCTTTGTACAAATCGTAATACAACATTATTTAAACTGTATGCTTGTTTAAAGAAGAGGATACTATTCTACAGCCTCTTCTTGCATTATATAATCACCTATTTTTTCGAAATCCGTAAAAGCCGAACTGTTGAAAACAGGGAGGCCTAAAAATAAAACGAAACGCACCCAAAAACAGAACAGAACGTCTGCTGTTACTTGTCTGGTACATCCACCGACATCGCCTGGACAGATATCGAATTATCCAGGACTTGGCAGTCCAAGGAGATGAAGTGACACAAAACCCATTATGAAGAATTCGTGTTTTTTTGAAGGCACGTGACAACGAATAGAAGCTGACGCCAAAGTTCCTTGACCCACAAGAGTAAAAATGATGAAATTAAGCAGCTTCCATTCATTGCACAGCCAGAACTACACGTGCGAAACAAAGAAAATAGCATCAACAAACACCCGAACTCGGTAGCTTACTACATGGTCTTTTTCTAGAAACTAATAACGGAACGAGCAAAAATTTCTATATTTATGATCATCCTGGTGTTACTAAGGGACGATTTAGACGATAGTTAATCAATGAATAAAGCAATAAAATAACTAGATCGACCATATCTAGACTTGAATTTGTTTTAAAAAACGAGCACAGTTTGCAAAACTTTATCCTCATAAATAGAAAACAGATTTTTTTTTCTCTGGTTTGTCAAGTCGACGGTCATCAATTTCAACGAATATGATCCTCCTGAGAGATTTCTAAGCTCATACGCGGAAAAAGCTAAACTAAATTAATATAAATTAATTATTTCAGTTGTGACACGCGAGCACGGCGGCCATTTTGATTACTGTACCAAAGCGTCAACTTCTAATTCTAGTACAACAAAACACACTTGAGCCGGCCGCTTCCGCCTGGTTGTCTTCGAAGCCTATCGTATATTTATACAATCTGTCTACCTATATACACAAACAACTGACTGCCTCCCATCCGCATGCCCTAAATCGCTTCATGACAAGCCTACGGACATACAATTAAGCCAGTATGATATTGCAACATAAGTCACTATCAACGATCGTTTCAACGGCGCGGGAAATTCTGAATAATATATTTAGCTGAATAAACCTCCCCTTTTTGATCTTTACATAAATCCGAATACAGTTTTGGAGAATTGGTATTTCACAATCTGATCTTCATACTTCTGATACCGCCCAACACCCAAGCAATACACTATCAAAGAAACGTTTCGTTAGAGTATAGCGAACACAAAGGCTTACATGAATTTCTTCCTTCAAATTTAGCACTGTCAGCCTTGCATCTTACAAAGACCAGACCATGAGCAGTACATTCAAACACACAATGAACAGCTCTGTGATACAATAAGCGAAACGTGAAATAAAATAAAAGAAGAAAAGATCTTTCCTGTAATGAATGGTGTTCTCCAATAGCGTATACTGGAAAATATATATGATCTGTTGTATTAGAAAAATATAGGCTTCACAATAAAAAAAAGCAGGTTTGTCTACATTCGATCCCGTATACGTGTGTCGAAACGTGCTAACAAAACATAATCGACTGTCTACTTCTTTAATGACGCCGGAACGCTCGCATGCTTTAGTCAAACGAATCAGCTCTACGTGTTTGTTGCCAGTATGACTAACGACACTCATATAAGACCTTATGTTTTTAGCATATTGCCTCACAGTCTTTAGGCGAAGGTTAAAGTACGAATAATTATAACAACACCACTAACCGATATCGAAATGACGATAAAATCAGTAATAATATAATATATAATCATAATTCGAAATTAATTTACAGCTTAAACTAGGACATTTAGATACTACAGTAGAAAAAAATCTATCTTTTATTTATATTTAAAATGATAGTTAATTTTTTTTTAATAAAATAATAATTTAAAAATTTGCAAGACTGTCTCTCAGTCATCATCGTCTACCAGATACATCCTAACCGTGTTTTGACCGAATTTTGAAACCTTATCTAGAAACCTCATTATATATAGAAAGCTTCGTTATATAGTACATTAGTGTAAATATTTACACTGCTATCTAGTTCTTCCGAATGCAGTGAGTCGTAAGTCCAGAAATTCAATGGTGCAAACCGTAATCTATAATTTTTTCTGATATTTTTAAGTCCACATTTCAACATCCTAATATTTAGCAGATTACTATTTTTGTAGAATTAATTTAAATTGTTTAGATGTTAGTGTATTGACAAATTAGTTGAAAACGATACCCATTAAATTCAGTACAAGAGAAATCTCTCCTGTAAAGAGACGAATAGATACGTACAAATCTATGAGCCGATACAAAAACACGTAGACTCTCATTAAAAAAATAGCAGCATTTCCGCAAATGACAATTAAATAACGCATGTCAATATTTCACGTGAACATAGATGCTTTCTCTATTTTTTATTTAAATATAAAATAGATAGAGAATCCAATACTCAAGCGAAAACAAATTTAATGTTTGTCGGATGATATCCCATTTAAATTGTCACCTGCAAAAATCGAGTACATTCAGGAAAGGACTATAAACAATGCCAAATTCAAGAAAACAACCAATGATTCTACGATTTCATTAAAGCATTTGGACCATAGCGCCCCATAACACAATGCTCTCGCTTATCGGTTTCTTCTACAAGAAATCGGTCTGTCAATCTTATACAGAAGAGATGCCAGCACAACCGCTCTAAAAAGCTCTCTTAAATCTATGGCACTTTCTTAAGTATTACAGATATAAATCTTCACGGCGGACATCAAATATGGACTCTTGCCTGTTGCCATAACAAAAACAAACATACGTATCCACCCTTGACTCAACGTACGTTAACTCCGGCTGGAGCTGATGACTAATCGACGAATCAAGCCCACCGCAGTTCGGACGAATTAAAACAGAAACAAATCTTCACGATCGGGGCTCTGGAGTGCACAGCTATTCCTCTATCGCTATTTAAGTACTGGAGGCAACACACCGATCCGTTAATATTAGTGTCATTACTACTACAGGCAAAAGCAACGTATTACTACTACAGGCAAAAGCAACGTAAGTATTATAGAGACCAGCTCGCAGCAACGATATTCTGCCCGTTGCCGTGTTACCAGTTCTTTGGATGGCGCTACATAGGTAGCTGTTTTTGTTGTCGCATAGAATAATGGCTTCAGAGTGACCTATTCGTGTATTCTTGTTGCTTTCAATTAACAACATATCATTATGCAACTCTGTGTTATATGATTGAGGTATTTTTCACCTGTTAAGGGTATAAAACCACCGTGCGGATTTGACAGTGTACCTTGAAGAGGCTATTTATTAATAAAGCAGAGAAAGTCTTTAATAAGCTAGGCTTAAGAATCACGTGTTCGCATCGATAAAACAATGGCTTATGTTAAAATCATAAAACGCAAATCAAATAAAATAAAAATCAAATAAATGACGCAGAAAATTCACGGATTCGTTATCCGACTTTGCTTCCTCGTTACCGAATAAGTCGATAGCCGGTTTGAAAAAGAAGCTTGGTACATACGGTCGCAAATCAAGTCACTATAACAAAGGTGCCCATGTAAAAAAATACACAAGTATACACCATCCTTTGGTTTTGACAACTCCGCTGCCAGCAACACTGATAGTATTTGTAGCTTGAGGAGAAAGCATTCAGCCGATTTATTAAAGCGAAGCAACTGATGTAAGGAATTACCCGGTTCATCTACACGACCGCCCAACAAGATGATGCGCCAACGTTGAGTACGCTGTCTATGTACAGCTATATACAGCCGATCATACAGTATGTAGGCACAAATATATACACAAACATGACCAGTTCAAACCGAGTCCTGTAATTATGCAACAAAGCAACTATATATACCTGTACTGGTAACAAACATAAGTCTTGCATTCACTGTTTAATAAAAATGTGCATTTGTTGTACGATGCTATTTCTATCGCCGTCATCGTCATATCCGTTGTGTTTTTTTCTACTTCAACATTAGTAGTGATTCATTCTAAATGAGCAAGTCTTCAGAATCACCTGCTTCTCGGAATAGCATCAAGGAGTTGCTCCCACCAAGAGTCCAGTCAGAGTGGCTTTTACTGTACTTATCGGGGTTTCTACGAATAGACCTATAAAATGGCATGACAATTACACAAGCAGCTGTTAATATTGATATTAATACCTTATCTTCCATAATTCTCCTTTATCTCGTATTTTCTTGATCATTAATACCTGGTCATAATATTTGGCAACGCTGAAATTTGAACCAGCGTCAGCCTGTTTGTTAGTTATAGTTACCATAGCAGCATACTCGAGGAAATAGGCACTGTCTACTTTGACTAGGTCGCTTCTTGTATTGTTGGATAATTAAGTCTATATATGGGATAGAAGAAGGCACAACAGTCAACATTGTAGCACTCGAGCACAATAATTCTATCACCACCACATATCCATAATATTTTCCTCAGTTTGAGACTTTATAAACTTACATATCACCAATTTCCTGTTTCTTGTCCATGGTGGCCGTGTACTCCGTTTATTTGTAATAGAGCGTATACGGTCTTTGTTCTATGTATCGACCTACCAGGCTCTAAACACCAGTTGAAATGTAGGCCATCTTAAAGGGTCTTTGTTGTACACTTCATAATTGCTTCAGTGTTTTTCTACTCATTACAAAGATCAGTTTAGTTCTTCTCATCGGTTACCTAGCATAGCTCTGCAGCATCTGTTGAATGCTAACTGGGTCTCACTATGTAGATATATGTCGCAATTGGCTGCTAAAGGAGGTAAAACATCAAAAGATTACCCTACTTATACAAGATATTACAAGATGTATTTACAGCAGCGCTTCCGCGGGCCCCGAAAATGCTTTTCCTCAGTCGGCTAATGGCCCACGATTCGCAGATTGTTTGTCTGTGGATACCAGCGAAATTAGCTACCATCGCGGCTGGTGGTGCTGCAGCTATTGTCATCTCGACCATTAGATAAGCATTAGGACAAACAGCAGTCTCTGATACGGTGGCAGTACCGCGTCTGCCTACTACTGGCATGCGTGAGGTGTTCTGGATTTGAAACCGGACATAGATACACTTCGTTTCATGTTGTAGGGATGCTTAGCGGCAGCGGCAGACGTCAGACGCGACAAACATGTCTTTTTGTACGAACAACAACGACGACAAAAACAATAGAACAACAGCAAAACGACTGGAGAGTGCTGGTTGTGATGTCTCTCTAACGCTAGCATTTTACTAACGGAAAAGTCAGTAGCAAGTCGGTCCTTGACCTGCCGACCAACCGCAATAGTGTCGTAGTTGTGGCTTTTAGCACTGCTGTTCCTCATGGCGCTGGTAATGGTAGTGACGACAACGTAATTGCAGTCTCTGCCATGACTGCCAACGTATTCGGAACAACAGAAGTTCTTCCTCTATTGTATGTCTATTCGTTTAATGGCCAAGGTTTCTTGACGAAAAAGAGAAGGAAGAATAATCGGCTGAATCATCTGGATCGACATCTTCATCTCAGAACAGTCGACGCTCAATTGCAGCAGTACCATCGATTAACTGACGTAAAAGTCAATACGTCATTTAAGGCCGGTAGCCTTTACAGCAGCCAACGTCAACAACATTAGCAACAAGATAGGCGGCAGCACCAGCATCGGCCGCGGCGACGACGACAGCAGGCAGCCTGCTGCCACCCACTGTCCGTTAGGCAGTGCATGATACTATATTTCAAATGGTAACACTGGACAGGAGGCACGAAACTGAGATGCTGAGTGGTTAACTAGGTTACTATTATCACAGAGCTGCTGCTAATGCTACTGCTTATGTTACTTACGGCTTTTTCCTTCTAAAACTGCGGTCATATTCTCACAACAGCGATAGTAATATTAACACAGTGCCGATGCAGCAGGAAATAAACATAATTCGTACATTATATGGCTGCCACCCACACAATAATAATGGCGATAATGGTAAAGTGGTACAGAAAAAAAGAAACAAGCTTTATAAGCTGTACCAAATATTTCTATAGATGATACTTAACGAAAATTTGACATCAAAATCCTTTAGATAACAACAGCTTCCAGATGAAATGAGTGGCATCTCTAGGTTACGGTGTGACAGATCTCCAAAACGTGTGACTACTGAAATGGTGTTCAACTTTTTTTCTACAAATTGCTTTACAAAGTTAATTTAATCGTAGTACGAATCCACTGTCAAAATGAACTGAATACAAGTATTCTGCCTAAAGTTTGAGGTTGAGTCTCCGTCCATGAGTATACATATTTCATTGTAAATATATAGTTTATTTGATCATTCGTAGATGATCTACTATTACAGCAAATTTTAATTAACACTACCAATATCATCCCTCTGTTAAGTTAACTCTTTTTCTTAAGACCTGCTATTACTTCCGTCAGTTTATTAACGAAGACTAGTGCTAGACGCTAGAAAATAGGTTAGAATAAACAATTGCTAATTTTGTCAGTAAGGCGAGGGCCAACCTTCGCTGGTTTCGGTTCACACGTGCCATGTACTGTCGCAATACCGGCGTCTTGCTGTAGATAAGTGTGATGTTTTTGCAAGTAGAAAAACCATAAAGATTTTAAGAGCTTTTTTACTATATA
>NW_019211456.1:3064143-3124702 GCF_002443255.2 Varroa destructor
TATATATATAATAAATCAAATAAATTTATTTTTATTTTCTGTCTCAAATATTGAATTATTGACAAATTGCTGATCACAAAAGACCTTTTGACGACGTCACTTTTTCCCTTTTTCCCCTCTGATTCTTTTCAACCACGAATGATTCACATTTGGGTACACGCTATGTATTTTACAGGATACCTCAAATATCTTGTGACAATCTTAACGGTGTTCGCTTACAAACCGGATGAGATAACGTCGCAGGTTTACATGACATATCTGCATATGTGGACAGAACCATAGTTCACGGACTCATGAATCAATGTAACTATCGTTCACTTCTATCGTGGCTCCTCTAAATGCCCAAATAACGAGAACCGTAATTAAAGCAATATTAGAACGTGCGAACTCGTTAGGTTTAACCTCTAAATGTAGCGGATTTAAAATCTGGGCCAAAAGTAGAGCAAAAGGTCGAAAAATTTTAGGAAAAAAGCGAAAAAATACAAAATCTTTAAAAAAAAATCAACTGTTGAGTCTTATTAGGCCAATTCAATTGACAATAAATACTCCCTTCTCGAAGACAATCCTTATTTTTTACATTAAAATTCCACGCTATTTATTGTAAAAATGGCTTTTTACGTTAATTCTTTGAACGAAATGTATTAATAGCTCAATAAAATATGACGAAAATACCTTCAGTATGTGTCCACTCTTAGCTTGCTGATACTAAGACACTGATTGCAGTAACCGTAATCAGTCAAGCTAGATACTCTAGTGAAACCTCATCTGTCAGACGGGTCAGTAATAACTGTCATACATATCGAACAATCAACGAGTGTCTGGCAGTTGTAGCCAATTATTTTTATAAATGATAAAAGACAACAGATACCTCAAAAGTAACTCTAATTTAATATAAACGCAACGTATGTTTGCGCCTTTTAATGATTACTGTACAGTGATTATTAATTAAAAATAATTACTGATATTGCTGCATGAGAAAGCCGAATATCTGTTTCTGAATCACCTCAGTCTTACTCTAACATTCAGCCTTTGTGTTCGATAAAACACCCTCCGAAATATTACATGTTATACAAACTATACAAAAAAACGTCAAGGAGTTAAGCATGTTAATCATTGACGGGTGGGTCCAGTTCAGAATTAATAAACAGTTATATAGCAGGACAAATTATGTATATAGTAATCGCTATCGAAATGTATAGAGTGTTGATATGGTCGTAGCTTCAAACATTTGTGTTCGACGCGAGCCTTAAGCACGTAATAGAAATGTCTTTCAATTTACTCTCGAAGCCCAAAAACAGTTTGAACTCTTCGATGCACTGGCATAGTGTGATGGCTAAATGTTATTGTTGATAAGCAAAATGAGTAAACTCCTAACTAAAACTGCTGCAAGAGGTCAACAGCGTTCGCTACATTTCCATCGGTCACAATAGAAAAAAAATAAAACATTCTTAAACCTGCTATTTAACAGCGGACAGTGCACCAAATGGTCGGTTCAACTGCTACTCGATATTGCTGCTGGCCTATTTCTATATCGCAAAAAAGCATCTTCGACGGGCAGAGATACTACACTAAGTGAATTTCATTAGGTAATTTGTAAACACTAATCCGAAAATTTCCATTGAGATTGATTTTATTCAAAGTACTAGTAACATCTATACTGTCGTCGGACTAAAAAACAGAATGATCATCTACTAGTTGCGGTGTCTACGTACAATTAGCAATTGAACATGTACGATATACGTTTTAGTCATTGTACTATGACATACTCTTAGGCATTTTTCTGCGTTCGCGTACCAATGATGTAATGTTCAGATTCAAATTCACCGTATAACTGTAGAAACCTCTGTCGGTGATCTACGATGTTGTGCAGGGTCCTATGAAATGCGTCAAAATATTTATACGATACGCTAACAAAACGATATAAAAATACATTCAAATAATAATAATATAAATAATAAAATAAATTTTAGAAAATATTCAGCACTATTCGTTGTCGAATCTATTTGTTATATGTATGCTAATGTTACGTACCTGTTTGACGTTGACGGTCGCTGCGAAGCCGGCGCATGTGCTGCATGCTGTTTGGCCTGCCGCGCTTCTTCGTTTTTTGTTTCGATGGTTGCCACGATATAGAGCTTCTAGAAGAGGCAGAAAATATGAGAGGAGACGTATCTTTGTATCCTTCTTCGACCGTATCTGTTGCGTCGGTTTTTTCGCTAAGCAACTACTAACTCACGCCTGAACCTCTCGATTAACTGGAATTGCATTTGCACGAGACGCGTCACAACCGCTTTGCACTACTGTGATGATGATTGTGATGATGATGATGTTGAGCGCATCCTTTTATGTATCTCATTGGTGAGCTATAGTCATTGCAACAACATTGCTATGTTATAAAGCTTGCTCTCCAAAAACGACGTTAAGAAGTACCTGGTGGCCGCCTGTGGGTTTAATGTTCCTTTAAAGTTTCATATTGGACGCTCACTCAGAAGTTTTTTTTTTCTCTCTTTTTCATTCGATCCGTGCATTCATGTAAATGGCTCCTACCTCCTCAGGATACAGCTGCAAGTTATGCTTCGTACGCACGTACTGCTGGGCGCCTCCTGCGATTGATCTGCATACTTCGACTATGGACATTCGTATTTTTGTGCTGTAGTAGACGGCTGGCAAAAAAACGTCGTTTATATAGCTGCTTGTGTGCGTTAATGGGTGATGATGAGTAGCGTCATCATCAGCTTCACCTCGTAGGACTTCCTGCTACTTCTACACGTCTGAATTCACTAATAGACAGCCGGCGCTAGTGGCAGTTGTAACAGTATTAGCTGAACTAGCATTAGATGAATGTGTGTGTGTGTACCGTTGATAACTCCCTTCCTTGGGTGGTGATTCTTTTTTCGTTATGGCAGCGCCGACAAAGCCGGTTACCTATAATATGGCAACAAATTAACATCCTCTGCCTGACAACAGCAGCCTCACCAGCACCACATTTGTGTTGTACTCTATTGTAACGTTTCGCGGCGTTCACGCAGGCCGCAGCGTTATCGGCTGACCTGGTGTCTTAGCTGCTACTGGCCAACTCACTGACTAATTCACTGATTGACTGCCTGAGTGCACTACCACTGTCGCTGCCATTACGCTGGGGCTGTTCGCCTAATCCCTTATGCTTATTTTTCTTCGTCGTGGTACCGACTGTATGCTGTAAGGCTCTTTTTGCTGTGGTTCTCGTTGTTGTTGCTGCTCGCTGTTTGCTGTCGGGACCGTAATGAGGGTCCTACTGCCAATACTGATGCTGCGGCAATGGCTACTGTTGCGAGGGCCGGACTTAGCTGGCGACCCTCTAGGAAACGGAGGCCCCCTTCCATCCCATGGTGCTCTCAGAGTACACGCTGCTTTCTTTCTCTCTACAGCACACCGTAAAGCGTACCAGAAGCGGCGGCAGCAGCACGGGCGATCGTAGTGGCCGTGGTCGTCGTGCGTGGCAAGCGGACTTACCTATTCACTCACTTCGAATTGTACACTGTTTGACTGCTAAGCAAATGTTGATGCCTAACTCAACAGGATCGACCCAGCAACGGTGCGATACTGTTATTGATGTGTTTGCTAGAAATGTTGAAAATACCGTTGCTAGTAAGCGAACCTGGAGTGCTGTTGTAGTAGTGCCCAGTAATAATAATGGCCTTAATCTTTTTCCACTTCTCCATGGTGCTCAGTCGCCCTTCCTCCGTCTTTCTGCTCTACTCACGATACTTACTTATGGAAAAATGAGCACCGTGCTGTTATCAACTGGCAGCCACTCACCGAAACCACATTAAAAAACAAAGCAGCAGCGGCAGCAGCACCATAAACAACCAATAACGTCTTATTCAACTCTACTCTTCACAAACATACACACGTTTCTTATTTCTTCATTTTCGCTTCCTCATTTTTCGGTTTTACTTTTGCTGATTGGTTTTTAAATCTGCTTCCGTTTAGTAGTGTTCTAACATCTCATGATCGCCACATAAAACGACGGCTAGCACGCTTTCGGCCTCTAACCCCATGGTCTGCCTGATCGTTGGTTTACCCTAGAGTTATCCAAACACCACAGAATTGCGCACCCGCCGCTTCAAACTTCACTCGTAGTTAGCTTTTGCGGAAATAATCATAATAATAAAAACAGTATTGCGTAATCATGCGCCTAGCAACAGCAGGAACCGCAGCAATATAGCCTTTTCTGCTTCTGGGCGAAGCCCGTCGCCGCCGTCGCAAAGCATTTGAAACAGGCCCACACAGTAAAACGCACTCAGTAGTTTTTTTACCTCCCCCTCAACCGCTATACGCTATTAGCGCAGCTCAGTGCAGCACCAACCCACTGACTGGCACACGGACTGCTGCCGACAAAATTCGTATCTGTTGTACAATTCCACTACCAGCCAAAAATCAAAATAAAGCGGGCTTTTTGATTATGTTAGTCGCAGGCCCAATATTCGTCGACCATTCTTAACTCTAGTTGAGGTCGTCGGTTCTACGGTGCATGACTTTTCCGACTCGTCTGGTTGGTATCTCCTCGATGCCGTTCGGCTGCTGTGGTTCGTTCCTTTGTGGTGTCTGTCCGTCGATATGTCCGTCTGTGTAGAAGCCGACTGATCACGGCCGTAGTCCTTTCCTTGGCCGCTTGTTCGTCTGCTCTGAGCAACGTCCGTCGATCCTCCGCCACGCTCCGCCGTCTTTGTCTCTTGTTTACGTCCCTTGCAATGGTGCAAATACGCATTGCGTGTAGAATGAAAGAAAAAGAATGCGTGGGGTCTGGGGTGTTTGTATCGCTAAAGGGATAAGCAGGGCAATGGAGGGCAGTAGACTTTATAGTGGCAGACCGACGCGACCGCGCGCGCGTGCACACATGATAAACGCAAAGCCGCTGTATTATTTTTCTATCTATCTCCAGTTCGCTGAAGCTCTACTCTATCACATACCATGCTTGAATAAACCTTTTTTCTAACCGCGAAACGCTTGAGCAGCCGGCCGCCCGCCGCACAATATATTTTGTTGGAGCCAACGTAAAAAGAGCGGTTTAGTAAAGAGATAGATGGAACGGGAAAGAAGGATGGAGAGAAAAAGTAGCAGCAAAAGAAGAAGTAAAAGAATACGCTAAGAAACCTTTCAGAACAGAGTCGAACCAGTCGTCATCGCGGTAGTAGCTAATACTGATGCGACCGCAGCGATGCGCTGGCTATACTGAATGCTGTTGCTACCTGCAGTACTGCTGCTGCTGCACAACGACGGAGCATGCGTACTAGAACCGCCATCATTGAGGCAGCCGGGGCTTCCTTGTAATCTGCTTGCGGCAGCTATGACCGCTATAGCAGCGCCGGTGAGCGGACGATGAGCTGACAACATGCGAAGCGTATTTAGTATTCCCCCCCGCCCGGCTAAAGAAACGAGCATATCCTTTAGCTGGCCAGCGCGCGCACATACAACGTACCTAGCGAATAGCAATGACGAGCTGCCGATGGAAGTCAGTTAGAAAGGGCATAGCACGGTGCCTGCCAGGGAGCACCATATATATGTGCCTTTCCTGAGCTCGCCGTGAGGGCATGGATAACTGTGTGCGGCGTGTCGCTTAGGCCGCCACCACAAAAGTGCCACAAACGTACCCAGAAGGAGTTCAATAAAGTGGTTTGCATCAGTACAGGTCCGCTAAGGGCATGAAATAATAAGAGGCAGGGAATCAATTCGACAATAGCAGAGATTTTGGATTTTCAAGCAGCGCACAGTAACAAAGACAAAATCTTGCACACGTTGATACATACTTCGACGTACAAATATCGTACTAGTCATAGCCGAGGAACCTCGGCCAATATAATTTTTTTTTTATATGATCGAAGCTTTTCATCAAAAATAAGCCGGCAAAAACGGTTAAGCATTTTTATGAGGTGAGGAGACATTTGACATAAATAGGTCAGCTGTTTGCAGTATACAGACTACCCAAATGCTTAAAATTCTCCTCTAGCTTTTGCAGTTTACCCTAAATGAAAATACAGAGAACGTTAACACAAACACAGCGTAGAATCAATAGCGTAATCCTAATGACCACCACTCACGGTAGAGGTGGCTCACAGCACTAAGCATCTTTCGCTAGTGAGCCAAGCAATACTGGGAAGTGCAGACTCATTAAGGTGTCACTCAAATTCGCTGAACATAAAAAAATCTAGCAGAATTGAATTTTAGGTTGATAGCAGGCAAAAAGTCCAACATGATGTAATTATCTCAAGAAGACGAACCGTTCTAGCTCCCCTAGCATCAGACACTTTCTTTTTAAAAGCAGCGGCTAAATTTTGTATTAAAACTAAAAAGTTAAGCTTCTAAACTAAATGAAACTATAGTTTCATGAAAGTATAGTTTCTTGCCCTTCTGCCTGAATTTGAAAGACCTTCAAATTTGAACCCTTTTGAGAATCTTCTAATTTTCTTCATAGAATTTTTTCTCAAATTTTTAAAAAGTAGTATGAATATTGGCAATGACCTCTACCACTAATAGATCATTCCAATGAGGTTCGTCTACTGCGACTTAAAAATATAAGTCGCAGTAAGAGCTTCCTGTCTCCGCTATGATGAGTCTGCTTAACTGTCTTTCTTCTAGTTTCAAGAATACCAAATTAATGGATGCTCGATGTGACAAGCAACCCGACAGACTCTGTTCTAATTCAGTGACAGCAGCCTATAATTGATAATGAGCTTCAGATCGAAGTCCCATGCAGTTGTGTGTATATAGATAATTTATTTCGAAAACAGGAACATTATTGTAATAAAAATATGTAAAATGAACAGTTTTATGAGCTGTCAATAAAATGTTGAAATCAATTATATCGGGAACAAATAATTTGTTCCTCGCAACAAAACGTTATAACGCAGACAAAGACGACGTGCAATCACGATCTTACTAGTTAGCAAAGTTCTTCACTGAAATATAAACCATCCCAGATACTTCATGTGAGCACTCTACCCAAGTGAAACAGTTGCTACTAATTTTACGTACATCTTTGACCAGTCAAGAATAAGGATTTTGAACTTTGTTAGTATTTAGATATACGCTAATCCAGTAGGGCTACATAACCTCGTACAGTTTGTACATTTAAAGTATCAATTTATTTTCGACCCTAAGTTTGAATTAACCTTAGCCTAAACACTGCCTACTTATAGACATAGGAACTCATATTAGCGTAGTTGGTTATATATTGGCGGACTAGTTGTATTACGTGATAGTTTTTCCTGCGTCATTGAATTTTATTGCAACAGGGTTTACTTTAAAATATTTCAAAAGGACTGCATTGGTTAGTGTTAAGAACAATTACTCAGTTGAAAGACTGGATGTCGCGAAGAAACTCGGCGCGACACAAGTACTACACATCTTTTTAATCGACACCTAACTTCTAATCCTATTTACTCAACACAGGCGTTCATATTATGCGCCTATTTACGCTTCTTCGAAACGTTTTTTCGGGACTGTGTAAGTCCTTGAAGTTTTTGAGACTGTGTAAGTAATGTTTCAGAGGCATTCGAAAGCCATTACCAGGTACACATTTGTCCTACTAACGCGTGATGTTAGATGATTTCAGATTACGAGACTTTAGGTCAATTTCAAACAGATGAGTGTATATATGTGGAGGTCGGTCGATTTTGAGCATGGCCGCCAATGAGGAAAATATACGAATATTAGCGCAATCAATAGTATTCTTTTGCTTAACATGACAAGCCGCAATTTTATTTTAATCTAAAAATAAATTACCAACTGCGATCTTCCAGGCAAAGGGCCGCCGTTGTAAAGCGCATATGTTTAGCGAATAATTGGTAAATGTTTACAGTAAGATTGCCACCTGTTAAGTTCCAGCTTGTTTCTAGGTAGGTTCTAGTTGTTGCAAGCAAGAAAACATCGAATAAAAATATATTACCATACACGTATAGTATGTCTATAGAGTAATATGCATGTCTATATGTTTATATACGCATACAGCCATATATTTTTCTTGCATAAGTACGCCACATTTATGTACTCTATATAAGAGGGACAGTGTGAATGAATATAGAATATGAATACAAAATGTACATTGCTTCTACCGCTGTCACGTTAAGGAACAAATAGCTCCCCCACTGCAGAGAGGTTCAACAGCCCCAACACGTAGACGCCGATGCGTGCAAGTGCCATTTAGCCCCACATATAGCTTTGCGATCAATACCTGCTAAATACCACGACACTGCAAAATATCGATCATATATATGATAGACGTCACACAGTAAACATCTGATACACACCAAAATGGCCAATCGATATGCAGTTTGATGTTTAGTGATTCTTGTTGTTATTGGCTTTTTCCTTTAATTGTTATTTTGACTTGGTAGATAGGGGCAAATAGTCTAACCAGAGGCACCAAGTTGCCATAAAATACTTTCCTCCACAGGAAATTACGGCTCCACGAATATGAAACGCTACATTAATTATATAGTTTTTTTTCAAAGCACATCGACATTGCGGTCGATGCGGGACAAAACGCTCAGAGCAGTTAACTTCTGTATGCGCGTATTTCAGGTAGAGGTGGATTCTCAGCGCTGGAGGCTTTGATTACCATTAAAAAAAAACAATAATTCGACCTGTATATTATCCATAAGCTCCGGCCAAAGCAACGGAAATTAAAAATGTGCGAAAAGCATTAAGTGTACATAGTAACGCACAACTTTTGTCTGTATGGATTGTATATTCTTTATTATAAATATATTGTAAAATGTGCCGGGGCATTAACTTAGTTATTAATTAATTAATCAGTAAATTAATATAGCAAGCATGATTCTTGATTTGCGATAAATAAAACAACACGTTCTTAGAGAAAGTAGGATATCACGCACTGTGTAAAATTATATGTGACCGTAAGCTTGTCGTTTTCCTTATCAGTGTTTGTCATTAGCTTGTTTCTGAATGATTAGTTTGGTCTAGGCCTTGTGGAGGCGAATAGAAGAGATGACTACATCGCCTTCAATAACAATAAACCTAAAAGCCTGTATATGTTTGAGGCGATGCTTGAAATCTGTGAAGTGTTTGCGATTGAAGGATACGGTGACTTCCTGCTCGGAGATGAGCATCGTCAGATCAAAATGTACGCCCTGGGAGAACTGAAAGTCCTGGATCCCTTCCTCAGTAGTCCAGGAGCCGTTTTGTTTTGAATTCAAAGCCACGTACTGTTGGTCGAAACGTGGATTCAGATGAAATAGAATATTGCCTAAATGCAACACAAACGAACCAAATGCAATGTTAACGTAATAAACCAGGAAATGTATAGCAAACAGCTTGAGCAATGACAAACTCGACTGATTAATTAGTACATATAATTGAATCACGGCTTGTATACCTTTCTTCCGCGCCTCCGACTTGCATAGAATATACCTACGTCCCGTTGCATTATATTTCTTCCGATAGATGTTGAAAAAGCCTAACTTTTGTATACGAAAACATTATATCTGCTTAGACCTTGTTTTGCTCAAGTTAAGAGATCTTTTCTATTTAATCACAAAATACTTTTAAATAAAAAGCTAGAAGAGCCGTGACTAAAAATACTAAGACTTTTCAACATATTTATGAATTTGCCAACAACATAGTGGTATAGAAAGTTAACAGTGTGTTTTAGGATTTACAAACCATCGCATGCCTTGTCACAGAGATTGATATGAAAACGATGAGCTGTTCTTGTAGGTTTTGCAGAAATGCTTATTTTTAGGCCTGGTTTAAGATTCTCTAGCTCCTTCACAAAGGGCACCGGCGGATTATGAAGCACTTCAACGCCTTTCTGAACTTCAGATACAAGGGCGACCGCCCCGTCAACGACGTCTCCACCATCTCGTTGATCAAGAGGACACTTTGATGCTTGCTCCAAATAACTGTCGAATACACAGAGCAAAATAGCACACAGCTCTACGAAGGAGTTATATTGATATTGCTATCAGAGAACCAATAAAAGATAGCAAAATACAACTTTTGTGCTCTTGCGATTTTTTAAAGGCGGGTTGAATGATTAAAGGGATGCCATTGTAGCAGATAAAACTTACGGCCGAGGGTCGTCACGCTCTTCAAGTTCCGAGATAATGAGTCCACTGCCTCCTGCCACCTCAATACGATTTACTTTATGGAAGTCGATCCGATGTTTAAAACAGTATTGATGTTCCCCGTTGACCGCTATCTTATAATCCTCGGTATCGACAAGAATCGTAATCACAAACGGTTTGTTTGGTACGATGCTTAGGTCGTCTACACGTACCTATAGATATTTAAACATTTAGTAACTAGGGGCAGATCTCAACACCTGAAATCTGCAAATACGATAATAAACTACGGTATTCATGTCTATCCTCTAACGGTTAGAGAATTAAACTTGAATTCAGTCTAACAAACAAAATTGTACACCTATGTTTGATATGTCCAACAGCAGCATAATAATTCTCAAGGACTCCGTAGAACAGACTGTATAACGCAACCCTATAGCTTTGCTGACATTATCGAACAAGCGGAACGCATAATTACAGACGACCATATTCATGGTTGAAAATGACCACCACGTTGTAATCGATAGCAAGGTAATGATATAAGCAAGGTAAAATTGATCAATTCATCTTACACCTTCAAATATGAAAGATGAGTATACAATTTGCAAGACCTCATTAGGACTCAAGTTCAGTGAAAAAAAGACTGAAAAATAGAATTGAGTCTCAAAAAATGTATGCACAGCTTATATGATTAACATCTCAGATTTTATTTATAGTAAATCTTTAAATTGAAAATAAATCTACTTGAAACGTGTAACTTTTCCGGCTACAGGAAACGCTCAAGATGATCACCGTTCTGGTGAATACACTGTTAATAACCGTAGACTGCTAAATTACAAACTTAATTGTGGCCTCTAGATCTTTTACAGTTGTCATTTTCTAACGTATATGTCATCCTTACATAACAGTATCCTTACATAAAAAAAACTCAACTGGCGTTAGGTTTGAGAAGCAGGCAGGGTATTATATAAGATATTTCCGGGCAACCTATCTCTTTGCAGGGTTCTCATTAAAATATTCTTTAACATCACGGTGATAGCGTGCAGCAACTCGGTCCTGTTAGAAATAACATCCGCTGTTTTTACGAAAATCCTCCCGAAGGCGTGGTAATACTCATTCTTGCGATAACATCAAGTAATTATTACTAATTACTGTACTGTCGAAAAAAAAGGGTCCAAATTGAATTACAGTCTGTACATTCTTTCAGAGACTTTAAGCATAATACAAGGAAGCTCTATTATGATTTTGAGAGACATATCTCGTATGCTGTTGTCTATTAAAAACGAGATAGCTAAAACGATATAGATGTATAACGGAGGCAATGGACTTGAACAAGATGGTTGAACTGCTCGCATAAGAGTTTTCCTTGAACTCTGACGATTCTAACCGGAGACGATTCGCTGCCTGCTTAAGTATATAACATAATGTTTTGCGCAACAGTTTGTAGAGGATCAAGAAAAGACGACAAGCCCGTTTACTCTCGAGAATCTTTTTACACAAAACGGTTCATTGAGCTTCGGCAAAATTAAATTTTTGACCGATTTGGAACATTTTACCATAATATTCCACAGTTTAGATTTATACTCTTTATCTTGCACACTAAATGTGGGTAAGTAGGTGGGCGTTAGTGCTTAGATAGCGATAGACCTACCTCTTTCTGCCAGTCGGACTTTTCATACGAATTGAGTATGAGCTGATTGTCTTCGAGGCGTGGATTAACATGAAGAGCTACTGTTTCCTCATTATGCTTAAGGTTGAAGTGAAAACATTTTGAACCCGTAACTATTCCGCGCAGCTCAAAGACACGTCCCACCTAAAACCGGTCATCAAACATATTGATCTTCTACAATGACAAATAACTCTAACGTATGCAATTATGTGTGGAAAGATCAAATATGCGTGTAATTTCCAGGTAAGATCAACTACAATAGCCCTATGGGCAATCCTAATTCCGCTCGTGTAAAAAGTCACCAGCATTAAAGCCCGAAATTCCTTGCATTGTACTATTATTTTTCTTATCCATTAGAGCTTGAATAAAGCAATCGGCAATACACAACAATATTACCGTTATTATTATGATAGGCTGCGTAATATCATAATGATGCCACAATTACGACTACTATGCCCGTATTCGTATTTAAGCTACGTACTGTTAAACTTAACATTAATAAAATCAAATAGAATGATTATACATATACATTGATCTTTATCTGCATAATGACATTAAATGACGAGAAATTTTTTCCATTTAGGGTTCTAAAAGTCGTCCGTAGAAATCGAATCTTGATTTTAACTTAGACACAAACCTGTACTTTACATCCGACTGAACCTTTGTACGGTACCGGTAAGTTGTGCTTGGCCACGCCGAAGTGTCGATACATCGTTATCACTCCTCCGTTTCCGGTGTCAGGCATCTTGGCTGTCGTAAACCACCGCTTAATCTCAATAAAAAAGCCCTATTATTGTAACTTTCCGCTAGCGACAACCGATGAATCTAAAATAAAAAAGGAGTCCATCGTGAATAAAATGTAACTTAACTTTTTTTGCTCGACTGTGCTTGCTATATTGGGAAGTGAATATACTGCATAATCATTTCTATCAGAGAGATACGAGTATATTAACTGCTTCGTATCTTACGACAGACACTGCGTCAGTTTCAGTTCTAGATCCGGTACTATCGTTAGGAATACCTTCGTACCACCGATTCAAAGCCCAAAACGAGGTGTGTCTACGCTCGGTTTCAGATATAAACCATAAAGTTCACTATGCAAGTACGTTACCGCTGCATTATCACAGAGGCCAAGATATAAACGGCAGATGGGCAATAGCGCAACACATGTAGACACTACTGAATGTAGTTGAATGTATATAATTCTATTTAGAGTAATGCGACGCAGATCAGCGCCTAGCACTATGGTTAGAGCTAGTGGTCTAAAAGATTTCCTCAATATGAAGATATGTTAAAGCTTTTTATACATAAATGAAACGGTCACCACTGACTGTAATTATCTTTCTTTTCTAACATTTCCTTTTCCTCATTGACATTTTTTATATTCAAATGCCGATCAATAAGTCGTGCTCAAAATTCGTTACTAGAGGTCTCTATCAATCACTTTCATCAAATCCAGCGTTGGTTTATCTTGAATATTTGCGAAATTTTAATTTGTACCTACCAGAAAAATGATTAACCTGTGGATGATCACTAAGTTAGGTGCATCGTGCAGACACAGGAAAAGATTGGCATCGTAACTTTGAACTTTCGAACAACATGTCCCCAAGATTCCTTGCTTGGAATTCTGCTGGGTTGTTACGCTGTGACATTCGAAATTAAAAGGTGATAACAGGGGCGGTGGCTCATCGATACACTAATCAGCTGATCAGTCGGTCAGTCTGCTATTTCTAATACGATTACTACGACTACAGCGGTTCGTTTATGATTCAAGGTAATATTTTTTAACAGAAACCAAAACGGCTGTTGAATGTTTTTTGCAAAACAGTCATTTTCATATGACCCCTTTACTGCGTTTCAGTTCTGTTTTGGCAATCACTTCGTTGTTGTTATTAATACTACGATACAATTGGTTAAAGGAATGAGGCACATCTCTTCCTAAATTCTAGACCTACGGCATCTAGATGGTGCGTTCCTATTTGCCGCATATTGTTAGCAGTGCTGCGAGCCGACCAACTTGATATCCTGAACACCCTGTTTTTTTCTTGTTTTATAATAATCTTTCCCCAGAAAATAATACGAAATGTTTACAGTCTTTGACTCCTTTCTGTCCAGCACTGAAACTCCTCGTTAACAAGACACGGTTCTACAATAACAACAAACATCTAAATTAGACTTGATACTCAAGCGCTGGCACAGCACAGCTAAAATTCGTTGCTGTGCTAGCGGTGTGTGGTACTAATTTTCGCACGGATGGCAACCCTCAGTCTCATAATGCCTATAACACCGAGTATCTCAAAACTGAGATATTATCTAATCTTATGAAATGATAGGTTTGGCCGGAAACCAGCTGTGCTATTTAAATCCATAGAACAATTTTATATAATTGGATTTTTGTTCGTTACGTTACCTTATAGCAACCTATATCCACCGCATTACCAGGCATTCTTGTTTAGATATTAGTCACAGGAAAACTAGATCGCATACCGTTTCATCGCTGGAGCGTCACTTTCAAAGCTGATCATCAATAGTACCACATTTTCAAGTGAATGCGTCCCGTGTTGTTAAGCAAAGGGTCGAGTTACGAGACTACATTTGCCAAAATAAAAAGGTAAATGATCTGTGATGGACTGCTTCAGCGTTTATCACTCCGCGGCGCCATCTTGGCTTGGTGTGGAGTCGCATTACCAACAGTGAGCAAAGTCATTCAGCTCGGGAGGGAGCCCCGCAGCGTGTTCAAGTTGCCGCTGCTCGACTTGCTCGCGTGATCAAGTAATCAGTACTCTGAGGATCAGTCTGCTTTGTAAACCACGACGCACCTAAAGGAACTCGAGCCAAAGACCCAACGCCGAAGGATAACAGCGGCGGACGACAGAACCTTGTGATAGTTGTTGGTGTTCGTCAAGTGAGTGCTGGTGGTTCGTGTTGTTGGTGTAGTGCTGCTGGTTGTGAGCCGTGAGCCACTGGCCCGGCTATCAGTGCTGTGTACAACCGTGAAGTAAAATTTGGTGCACTGGAGGTTCGTCGCCCTTGGTCCACCACGCAGCGTCCCGGCAGCGCCTACCGCAAGATGCCGCGATCGCCGCCCCCGGACCATCATCGATCGCGGCATCGCGGTGACCCTTACGCTGACCATCCTGGTTACCCCGGCCACCAAAGCCACCAACCGCCACGAAGCAAAAGCGGCTACGGCAGCTATCGAATCCTGTTGGCCAGCAATCTTAACTACAAAGTGAACGACAGCCTGATGCGGCAAGCGCTCGAGGATGAGTTTGGTCGATTCGGTGACCTGACTGTTAAGCTTAGCCAGGAGGCGGGCGAGCGTGTAGCGTATCTGTATTTTCGAAGCTACGAGGAAGCAAAGGAGGCCCGGCACGCCAAGTCCCGAATGATTCTGTTTGACAAGCCTATCCACATTGAGCCTATCGTCGAGGAGCCGGCGCCAAGACGTCGACGAACGCCCAGCCCCCCAATGGATTACCGGGGGATGTCGCCCATGGGACGACGGCGGCCTCCTAGCATGGATCGTATGCCAATGTATCATCACAGAGGGGACCATCATCACGGAGGACCGCCTGGACCGCCGCCGTTTCGTCGAGGAGAAAAAAAAGAGAAGTTTCCTAATTATCTTCACCATATTCCACCTGAAGATGATGACAAATCGACACGAACGTTGTTTGTCGGAAATCTCGAGGTAACAATTAGCGAAGCGGAACTACGGCGTCTCTTCGAACGTTACGGTATTGTCGAAGACATCGACGTGAAACGACCGCCCCCCGGTCAAGGTAACGCGTACGCGTTTATCAAATTCCTTAATCTCGATATGGCTCACCGCGCAAAGGTTGAGTTGTCTGGCCAATACATTGGCAAGTTCCAGTGCAAAATTGGTTACGGCAAAGCCACCCCAACGACACGCATCTGGGTCGGCGGTCTAGGAGCTTGGACCTCCCCCACACACCTTGAGCGTGAGTTCGATCGCTTTGGTGCCATTCGTAAGATCGATTTTGTCAAGGGTGAGAGTCACGCGTACATTCAGTATGATTCAATTGATGCCGCGCAAGCCGCCTGTCAGGAGATGCGTGGGTTCGCCCTTGGTGGACCAGATAAGCGCCTCCGGGTAGACTTCGCTGATCCTGGTAGCTACTCGTACGGGAGCGGAGGAGGCGGCGGCAGTGGTGGAGGTGGCGGAGGCTATCCTAACGGGACCAGCCCGGGTGAAGAAGGCTATCGACAGGCTCGTCGACCACCTGACGAAGGCTACTATGGCGGTCGGGAAGATGGCGAGTATTCAAACGGAGGACGGAAGAGGCCACACACACCTGACAATGGTGATTCGAAGTACGGGAAGTACCGAACTGGTCGAGCGGGCTCAGCTTCACCAGACGTCAAACGCGCACGTTCCTTCTCCCCGAAGGACCTTCTTGATAAGGAGCACAGCCGTATCTCAATCGCCGATTCTGTGGCGTCGATCTCCGAGCTGGCCAAATGTTGTGCGGCCGCGTGGAACGGCTGCCTTATCCTGAAAAGTTCGTCGTTCAGCACCAAGATGTTACTTTGCTCCGGGGACTCTGCCTTGGTGGAACAGTTGATTAAGACGCAGTGTCTGCGCATCACTCAGCGCTTGCGGCTTGATCAGTCGAAGCTAGATGACGTCCAGAAGCGTGTATCAAGCGCCGGCCCCGATGGCAGTTGCATTTTGCTTACGCTGACTGGCAGCGGCGCGGTGCCGGCTGATGCCGGCGATGTACAGGCCAGGCCACTGAAGAATCTCGTCAGTTATTTGAAGCAGAAAGAAGCGGCCGGCGTCGTCCCATTGGCCGTCAAAAGCAAAGATACGAAGACCGAGAAAGAACTTGCCGCCCCAGCTGTACTTTATGCGTTTCCGCCATGTGAGTTCGCGTTTGATCTTCTCAAGAAGGTTGCACCCAACCTAAGCGACGCCACTAACCAGGGCAAGGACGATTACCTGGTTGTCGTCGTTGTCAAGGGGCAATGAATGAATCGGTGATGCATGGCTAAGCATCTGAAAGGCCACGACTACTACTTTAAGCGCACTTACGGCTCTAATTAGCTAATATCAAGCAATTGCTTTTTCACAGCTCAGTGATCATCGATAACAGCTAGAATAGAACTGAAATGTATCGAACTAATTGTTTTTTCGATTGAATAGGTGTTGTTTGTGCTGAGCTAATGTTGAAAGCAGTTGTTTGCTATCAGCTAATTGCCAGCGCCGAAAGGTTAAGGACTGGCCGGAGCGGTAAACTACAACAATAGCAGCAACTCGACAGCCATAACATAATTAATACGATCTATAAATATACATATATATATACAATACGTATAGCATAGAAAATTACATTGGGATGTAGGTGCGTATTATTGTCGTGGAGGGATCTAATAATAAGCTATGCCAAATAGTGCATAGCTTTTTGAGGCATATGGGACATTTTTGGGAAGACGACAATAAGGATAAAGCGACTTTTCAAGGAAAAAGCATAAATTACAGTGCGTAAAGAAAGGTCTTGCGAAGAACAATGTCCAGTTGAGCATGTAGCGTATACAAGTACATATATACAATAACAACAATAGTAGTTTTTGACAGCGAGAAGTTAAAGGTATGGAAGAGTTACCGAAATATGGAACTTCTAAACGAGCCTCTTCCCGTATTTTGATTTTGCTTGGGACGTTGAAGATGTTAACAATGTGTGCGGCGTACATCATTTTGTTTGCCCTTTAGCTGCAACCCTACAATACAATTGGCAACCACGTTCAGCTGATCACTACTACGTCTTACTGTAAATCAGAAACAATAAAGAAATACGACAAGACAACAAAATAACAAAAACAGCGACGGCAAACGTAAACGAACAAGCAGTAACAAAATTAGTGACTGTAATGACGCATTGTATTCATGTAATTTTCCCCTCCCTCAGTGCAGCAACGTGGATGCAAATTTATACTTTGGACAGTAAGGTTCAGATGATTAGGTTCCCCATATCTGGGTATATATTGTACCTTCAAGTATATGCCATATATATCGTACATGTTTAGTATATGATAAGAACAAGAATATAATATTAAAGTAATGTTGGTGAAATTGTGCATAAAAATGTGTGTTGTGTTGTGATTGTGCATCAAGTACCAGTGGCATGAAAATCAACTCTACACTACTGCGACAACCTGTGTGTGCTTAGGCTGTGGTGGATCAAAGCAGTGGTGACATGAAATGGAAAAAAAAGTAAATTTCGTGGTGGTGAAAGTTCACGTGACGCGTGGCAAGCTCGTGTCGTCTGCCGCTAATGGTGGTGTTATGATGTTTGTGTCTGTTCAGTTCTAAATTCTAAGAAGTGTGTTTTGTGGTGAATCTACAAGAAATGCAGGTTGATACAGAAAAAAAAAAACAAGGGTTGGGGTGTTGGATATAGTGGGAGGGGCCAGTGCTTAAATTCTTCTTCTGTGCTTGATTGGCGGTAGTGTGGTTGGCAGATGCCAATAACAGCGCGAACAAGTGACCTCCCTTTAAGTACCCATCGCCGTTCCCAACGCGTTGTACCTAGGATGATATATATTCCGTGTGTTTTCTCCGAGTGTCTTTGTGTGACGTGGCAGTGCCGTTTCCTTGCAAATTAGAACCAATCAGTCGGTGAATCAGCCTTCAGTGTAGCTTTTGCGTGTACTACACTTAAACACATATATATATATATATATAATATATATTATATATATAATATATGTGTGTGTGTGTGTGTGTGCGTTCGAAATTGTTCTACCACGCTCCCAATTGCCCAACTTGGAAAATTGGCCTCGGCTTACAAAAAAAAGAAAGAGAGAAAAGCCCCTCCCACTACAATATAAAAAAAACACATTCGATGTTGCGATTGTGTAATGAAAAAATAATTGATGCTGACGATTCCTGTGTTTTCAGCGAATTGGAATGCTTAATATTTTGTGTGAAACGCAACCACGGCGGCGGTGATTCGTGTAATGGCTGGATCAATTCTCCGTCAGTGCTTCTTCTGTTGTTTTTTCTGCTTCTGCTTCCTAAACTTGCCCGTATAATCTACCCATTCCCTTCGAGGTTCCTCCCATTCACAGACGTCAATAAATCTATTCCTCTTGGAGGATTGTCAGGTGCTGTCAGTGTAGCGATTTTACGAAGGGCGAGTGTGCTTAGTGTGGTGATATTTAGTGGATCCAATTAGCGATGTTTGTTATATTACCGGAGGCGCGTATTATTTATTCTTCATCAAGGTCATAAATGTCATCGACATCATTATCATCATCAACTCAAATCAATATCAGATCGAGCTGCGTCAGATGGGAAGCTTTAGGTTTATCGATATCATGGAGATGAAACATCGACGAGGGTGGTTGGCTGGCGGAGAACGTGGCGTGACTGTGGCAGGCAAATTGTCTCAAATTGTGTTGCTCTTTGATATGGGCTACGGTGTCCTTGTAGTGTACCTGTGTGCAAAACTGACCCTATCAACGAATCGGGAGAGGCTTGCAGGAGCGAGCACTGGGAGTTCGTCCGTTTCTCAGAGGAGCGCGCCTTCGGAGGCCTTTGGAGATTGAGCAAGGACGAGAATTTCGGTCTCTCCTTCTCGACAGAGACAGAGTTGTCCACTTCTAAATCTACCATACTCGTTAGCATATTATTATTACACTATCAAAGAGTGAATTGAATGTTTTATGAAATTGGCATAGCTAATAAGTCTCTCGATCTCCTGTTTCAGTTGTCCTGAAAGGTCCTTGTGCAATACATTTACTATACACAGAAACGAAATTGTCCATTTTCTCCAATTGCTAACAAGCTCTCGTTCGATTTCAGTTTGATGTGGTTAGAGTTCAGTGCACTACTTTGTCTCGGAAATTTTTACCGGAAGGAATCGTGGTGTTTTTTGCCGTGATTCGTGTGTGCATATGGTTCTTCTCTTAATGGTATAGTCTGCAAGCAAACAGTGGGTGGTAAGCATAGACGTGTGTTATTTGTGTGCACTCTGTGCCCTGAAATGTGTGTGAGTGTGTGTGTCACGTTGGACGGAGCACAGTCTTTTATTATATGCTAAACCTCTGGCTTTATTTGTGTGGAGGTGAGCGAAGGCCTCAACAAGGCCCGCACCCCAGTTTCAGTGCTCTAGTGCTTCCGCTGACAAATAATGCAAAATGATAGTGGGGAAAAGTCGACGAAAGGAAAATTAGGTGATATGTGCAGCGCGCGCTCTCAGAGCAAGTGTGTCCTTTGTGTGTCTTGTGAGCAGTGCAGCAGTTTTATCAGTAGCAGAAAACATCAGACAAAAAAAAGTCCGTAAATCTTCTCTTAGTGGCCCTGTTTAATCAAGAAGCAAGAGACAAGGAAGTGTGCTATAATTTTACAAGTGATTCACATAATACGATACCAGTGTAGGTGGACGGAGTAAACTATCCGTGTTAAAGGTGAAGGAGGAGAAACATTCGGTGCAGAAGCAGCAAGAGCGAACAATTTACAGTGAAACTTTATCAAACAAAAACGAAGCAGGGACTATGAACATATATAAATATAAAAAATATATATATACATACATATATATATATATATATATATATATATATATATATATATATATATATATATATGTATGGCTGCAAAATGAGCAAGTGAATGCAAATAAAGCCCTGCATCATTGTATAAAATTGATTTAAATAGCTCTTGTCCTCTGTGTCCGTATAGATGCTTTTTTGGTAGTTTTAATTACTGAGGTATTCATCGAATAAATTGATTTGACCACGAAAAGCGGGTGAATTAGTTTAAGTAGGTATGGTACTTGGTTTCAGCGGGTAGGTCTCATCACGTGCTTTATTTATAATTTTATTAAGCACCTTCCGGACATCATCTCCACTGTTTTCCTTTTTTGCAACTCGAGTTACGGTAACAACGGACTTCTAGGCATTTCTTGGTGAGCTGGTTTCCATGTGGCCAACCAGATGTGGTAAGTGGTTTTTCAGTGTTCAGTGTTTGCAAGTCGTTCTAGTAATTCCAAGTCGGCGTAGACATAACCTATCCATATAATGGATATCTGCACAACACATGGTTACAGTCGTATTAAATATTTCTTATATGACACGGTACGCATTTTACTTTTAATAAGCGTGGCATGTTAGAAGTAGACTGGATGCAACATTATGGCAAGGTCAGGATTGGTTGCTATAGTAACGTTAGACGCGACGCATACGCTAAATGAAGAACGAAGAAATAACCATTAGAAGAATAGTATTAGTGATTATAGCATGAACGCCGACTTAAACACAAGTTTTCACCACAAAACACGATTAAGATAAATGTTTTATATGTCGCCCTGGCGCAAAAACCTCTTTTGATACATCCTATTATGAGAATAATCCTTTTTTAAATCCGGTTTTTGTAAATTGTTATTAAAGCATTTTTTTAAATAAACCTTTGGTGGTATTACATCCCATCTTTCCTAACTAGACTAATTTCACCTAAAGCCTGTGTTTAGATCGAAGTATGGTATTTGTTTTTACCGATCTGATCTGCATTCTTATGAAAATGGCATCGGCAAATCTGTTTTGTTGAGGGTTTTGCAAATTAAATTATAGTACACAGAATATTTATATATATAATATTTGTACGTATTTCTATAATATAGCATATTTATACTTCATTAGTACACTTACCTATCCGATGCAAGCATACTTGAAAAACGGTTGCTATAAATTCGATCCGAAGTGCTGCGGTATTATGTACCACTTTGTTAAGTAAAGCTGCCGGTTTTTTTATAACCGATTATCTATCTAATATTTAAAAACTGATTTTTTGGGTTCAAAGTGTTGTCTTTGAAGCAAATCAAACCGAAATCAGGTTTTCATTCACTCGTGTCCATACTTAACAAAGCCAGAATGAATCGATATAACGATATGAATTATGGAAATCTAACAGAAGTACAAATTGTTGTTGTTTTGTTCTGCTGCTTTTAACGTTAACAGTTTAAAAAAGTTCGCGGGAGTCGCCTACGAGGCCATGTTGCTTTCAATTGGAAAGATACCCATCAGTAGAGAGATCGGTACTGCGATCGATGTGAAGTTCTTGGCCCTAATTTCTTCTGATATTTATTATTTCGATTTTCGATATTAGATGCCTTTGTGCGTCAGCAGTAATCTACAGCTTTTTGCTTACTAGGAAAAAGCAGGATAAATGAGCTTTTATCTCTGCACATATAACGAAATCAGTTAGTTGCGTTAAAATATGTGAGTTAATATAAACAATCCTATGAAATTGGTGACGTTATTTGATTGGCCACCCTCCGGATTCAAATACGTTCCATGTTGCACGTTGAGGCACTGAGCCATTTCATCTATCACTATAAAAAGTAAATATATTACATAGAAAAGCATAGAGAGAAAGCCCTATCTGGAAACTGAATTTTTACGCAAGAACAATTTTGTAAAGGTGCGAGGGGGTATTGCTTACATAATAATAACGTAGTTTTGTCTAAAGTAAGAGTGAATAATCTGATTGCATATCATCTGATCATAATATTTGATTACATAGAACTAGTCTGCATCATCAAGGTTGTACCCTTTGATCTCGATGCAAATTGGAAACCCTTGATTCGATAAAACAGGAAAAGGGAGTTACCAACAATAGCTTAGTATCTTCTAGAAATGACGTACGAATCGGTTCGGACACTGAAGTCTTTGACGTAATGAACTGGTTGCTGTTCCGCAAACGTGCTATATCTAACTTGCACAAAGTATGCTTTGGTGCATGTTCATAATATTGAATATTGTACAGAATATTGTAATTATTGAGATACCGGCAACCCAAATGCAACGTAGTTTATGAGGTTTAAAATGAGAGCACCAAGTAACAAAAAAAAACAAACCCTTTAGCTCTTTATATGAAATTTTATGAGTATTGCTTGATTTTGTTCAACGGTGAATCAAAGACGCTTGGAAGTTTTAAAACTATCCACTGTTCACTGTTAATGCGAATAATGCAGGACTTAGGTAGGAAAACTCATACAAGCAGTAAGGATCTAGTGAAATCTTCCATGGATGAGCAATCCACCGCTAATTGGTTACAGATGGCCATGCACGGTTTTACGCAATAAACGACACGTAATTATGATTTGCTGGAAGCTGTTTATTTCATTTTCAGTATATTTAATATTTTAATTAAGTATATATATATACTATATATATTATATATATATATATATATATATAATATAGAGAGAGAGAGAGAGAGAGAGAGAAAGAGAGACAGAGAGAGAAAGAGAGACATTTACTTGATGTTTACTCTTTTCTGCGTTCTTCGTTTAATTTTATCGAAAGCTCATGTTTTGTCAATTTTTCCTATATATGTCAAAGTTATGTCATGTCATCGTATTTTGCCGCTTCATTTCATTGTACCTTTCTGTCAAGTCAATTTTATGTTTTCATGCTAACCTTCTCCCCTGCACTTTTCGTTAGTACATGAGGGATAAACGGTTTCGATGACTTCCCTCCGGACGTTGTTTTTCTACCACACTATACTGTATAATGTGGGCACATGAGCTATTCACACGTATGAGGGATCCATTACGTTACGTAGTCGGCTCGCTCTAGTCATCTTAATCAACCATCCATTCACCTTCAGTTCTGTAACCCCTCCCCCTTCCCCCTCCCCCCCAAAACACCCTTTGCAAACGTCTCCCCTTATTTTACTACTATCATCACGACTAAACGGTGTCTAACGGGTCACAAGCACGTCACTTGCACACAGCTTAGGTCTATTGTTTTTTGGAAGCGTCGTTACAACAGGCTCTTCGTCGTTTGATATCTGTGCTTCTTGCATTCTTTTTAGTTCTCTAAATTAGTGTTTGAAGTATTCCACGATACATCTCGGTGAGCTACGTCAAAACTCCCACGGAAAGCGATCACTCGGGTAATTTTTTGAACTGTAATATTTCATGCAAATAATCGCGATGTTATTAAACGCATGACACCAAAAAACACCTAGCTGACGCAGAATTTTTGCAAATCGTTTTTAAGTAACAGTGTCTGTGTTGTCATTTAGAAGATAATATAGCTTTTCGATTTGAATTCACACCAAAAAATTTGCAGAGACACGATTGCAGTGGCCAAGGTCACTACTTGACTACGTAACGAAATTTTTCAGTAAACCTTATCAGTTTGTCATCATCGAACTTTTTCTCTGGAGCTCTAAGTTCGATGACGACAATACTGGCTTGTTCAAATTCGTGAACATCAACCACAATAATGAATGGTACCATTAGCTAGAAAATAACGCGCATTCGTTAAGCATCGTTGCATTTCCTCTGCAGACAGATCTTAGCGAGTACGCATTTCTCCCTGTGTAAAAACTTCAATGAAATAACTTTTTTTTTTCTCTATGTACCACAAGCTTCCTGCAGTTATAGTCTAATACTAGTACATCATTTAGCTCGAGACACGTAATGTACCAGGACTAACAAGGCGCAATTCACCTAGGACTTCTTTCATATAGTGACACAGCCTTAAAATAACATAACACCACCCTACAGAACCACGTGTTTCTCAAATTTCTCTTATCCTTGAAATGTTTCCATATAGTACAAAAGCTAGCGAAATCATTTTATCTAATCATAGATATAAAACGCGTACTTTATAGGCACATCAACCTCACGAAGATCGATGCAAATGGGCAGTTGTCTAATGAAGACTTAACAGATAACAAAATGCGACGTGAATGGACTTCAATACCCTGGCGCATTAATGACAAAAACAGTTGAATAGTACCGATTCCAGTTAGAACTCCTTATTTTCAAAGAACCTCTACACCATAAATTCTTCTAGAAGAGACCAGAGAAATGCAAAAAGATTACAAAAAGCTACGACTGAACCTAAGCTCGACTGGAGCTTGAAAGGAGACTGCTCGAGAATAGAAGGACACGTCTGGTGTTTGGTTACTCGAATCGTTTCATATTATCCTTCGTTATTTCTCATTTTCTTTACTCGTTAGAGTATGTCTTATTTGTTGATATTTCTGTTAGGCTTTTGGGAACCCTCGTTTTTGTATTACTTTTCTCTCTCCTTTGGGACGGACCTCCAGGCTAACAACCATAACGTCATACACAGTTGCCTAAACAGGATGACGTATCGTCAACGAGTGAACCCACAGTCAGCGAAAACACCGAACATTACTCCAATTCTATTCAGTTTCCGACAGAAAGAAAATCTATCGGCGATAGTTTTTTTCTACAGACGCAACGCCCCAGTCGCGTCGATCGAGTTCGGAATGAGCACGGATTTCGAATCCATTCTGCGTATTGTTAGGAGTCACGGTGATGTGGGTGCATCGTTACTGCCTTCTCGAGAGCATATCACACCAAAAAAATAAGGGCGGGAGCGTTTGTTCTCTATAGATTTAGAGTTGTTTATGCCTCCTTTCATATCCTCATTTTACGCTCTTTAATTCTCCAGCTCCCTGTAATAACTCGTATTTAGATGTCATCGATATCAAGGTCGTCCTCATCGTCCTCCTCAGCGCCCGGCCCATTGCCATTGCTCTTCGAGCCACCAATGTTTGGCTTCGATACGACTTCCTTCACTTCTTTCAGACCTTCTGCTGTGTGCCGGTCATCGTACTCGATTTCCACCGCATCTGTAAATATAACATGGAGCCTACTTAGAATACTTGCAGAGACAGCTACGCAAATTAGGTTTAAACAGTCATCAAGCACCTACGTCACTAATGGCCACTCAAATGCTCACAAATGTGAAGAAATTCTATGAACCAAATATTCAGCCCGTATTCTAACAAAATTAAAATGAAGCCATGACAATTCTAGTCCAACTTACGGTCCATAGCTGTATTACTAGATAGCTAGGGTCATATGCTTTTAAAATGACGAAGTAAAACGGTATGGTGACTTTAATATTCCGCCTTACCCTCATCTGATTCATCATCCTCGCTTTCTTCCTCGGCGTTCTTGAGCCATGTAATGAATGGCTCTGCTTTTTCATGGATCTGCGCCGCAAATTCCTTACCGACGTACCGTTTGCTCACCTAGAATAACAACATCGGTAAAAATATCTAAGAGATTTTGCTCTTAAGAGAGTTAAATGCGTCGTCTGCTTCGTAGTGCATATGAAACCGTAACTGTAGCTACCAATACTTTACGATAGGCGACAAAGCCGCTATAGCGTATTTGAAACGAACTGGGACACTTCTAGCGAAAAAATTCACTCGCTATCCTTCATCATAAAATGCCAGAAATGTGAAAATTGAGCGAAAATAGTAGTTAAGTTCTCACACCGACAGCACCATACGTGTGTCCCCACAGAAAGTTTGACTAAAACGCCCGTGACAATGTTATTTCTCTCTGGCCCAGGATGGGTGTCCCTATGAATGTGTTCCTAACTTCGATTCTCCAAAAGAGATTAATCATTAATGACGACGGCTGACTTCCGCCTTCCATTCTATTCTGACTCTGTGGGGCAATCTAATCGCACTCTTATTCATTCTCCGTCTTACTGAAGAGCCTTCCTGATAAAAGAGGGCTGAGGAAGTCGGTCGAAGTCTTGTATGCAGAAGACTTTCTCGGCGCTTATTTACGAGTCGAACAGGTTATAAATGCAGCAAGCCCTAGTCACGCTTCACGGGGCAGTCACAGGTCTGGGACTTATCGTAAACCAGACGAAGACGAAAGGAGATAAGGCTGCAGCTACTGACACCTTATACCTTGCCATCTCGCTTCTTGCTATGTTAATCGATATCCGTACTTAGGCTTGTACCCCGCGAACGGCAGACCGCACAGATTACCGAAAAATGCGTAAAGGCAGTGTTGCCCGCATGGACGACCAAATCACTTCATCGTTTTGCCCTCGCAACCGGCCTCAGTTTGTTTGACCTTATGGTAGTTCCAATCGCAACGTGTAGGATACGCATTATATAGAAGAACTTGCAATGGAGACCTTCATATAATTCGCGTCAAAACCTTCTAGCTTGAAAGAGCAATTGAATTACAGTGACCTGAAATCGACTCGTTTATCTGCTAATCGACTTCCGAAGTTCCTAGCGACGAAAACCATAAGACGAAATCTTGGAAACGGAAGATTACTAGACTTCTTTGCTTCGGATGCGATGAGTACACGAACAAAGGTACAAACCAGTTTGACAAACATGTCGTCATTCACCCTGCCATGCATGCCTTCCGCCGTACTCTGCAGGAAATCGTGTTTTTACGAGCCTGACAGTACATTAAGGTGTTTCAGATGCGAGGGAAAGTGACATTACGCGAAGTGTTTCAAATGGTTTGAAGTGATTCCATACACTAATTTCGATATTGAAGGACTGGGTTGTATTTCTGCACTACTGCTAACCAAGGCAGGAAAGTAAAGCTATTAATAGTCACATTGCGGTCATTTAAGCTGTAGTCGGTGTTCCTGTGGCTTCTGAAAAATTTTGAGTATTGTGAGTCTTCTCGTTGGCGAGCGAACTGATATGAAATGATTTAAATATTTCACCGTTATTGAAATTAAGTGCCCCAATACAGTGCCTCCTAAAACAGGTGCGGTTAGTTAGCGTTGAAACGAAACAGGTTATGCGTAAATACTTTCTTACCTTCTTGGCCCATTCGAGAAGCTGATCCTCATCGACGATATCCTCGTCATAGAGTACTTTCAGTACAACTGCGCTCTTCGCAAGCAGCGCATCCTTATGCAGCTTGATCGTTTGCTCGACGCCTAATAGACGATTGGACAGCGATAAACTCGAGATGTAGTTATTTTTTACCTTGTGTCCATGATTGAGCTAACCTAATTACAACAACAGTAATTTAAAGGGAAACGAGTGACTATTTCATACGCATCATTGTTTTGGTTTTACACATGAGTTTTGGTCTCATGAACACGTACCGCCAAGCAAGTATTTTTGGGCCTTTTTGTTGTCATTCGTAAACAGCCGGAACAATTGGGAGTTCGCCTTTAGCAGTTTGATCGCCTCGGCATCGAGGACAAGCTCACAGAGCACCATAGTCGCCTTCTCCTTGATCTCCAATCGGCTTGCCTCGGCCAGAAGTTCTTTGTACTTAGCAGATGTTATCGGCAAGCGATCCTGTACGAACTTGTAAAAGATGTTGATACGCTCTTCCTCGGGCTTGTTCGTGTCTCCGTCCAGCATCAGCGCTACATTGAAAAGTTACACACAAAAAGTCAATAAAAACTTCCATAAATGGGATAGTACAAGAAACCTTTTGTTTCTTCTGTAGGAAATATGGTATTAGTTCCCTTACGAGAACAGTAGGGTTGGAAGTTCAGGAGAGGCCGGTTGAGGAGAGTAAATATACGAGAGTAGTAAAAATAGAGCAATAGATAGGTGTCATATAGAAACAAACTCAAGTTTGTCTATTTGCTGTTGTTGAGCACGTACTTTTGGCTCCAGCGGAGAGCTCCTGCATTCTCCGCTGCATGGCCTCAACCGTCGTGTCTTCCGCCCAGTCATCGTCGTCGTCATCACCGCCTCCTTCGATGAGATCGTTATCTTCTGCCTCATTTTTATTATCACCTGTCAACAGCAAATTCCAGCGATAACATGTAAGCACATATTGATCCTTACTGTATTCGACTGAAAATCACCAGTTTCCTACAAGAGCATAAAAATGATTTTCATTTTTTGTTATATTCCTCCAGCACTGTAAGAACGCTAAACAGAAATGCGGTAGACGCGAATTTAAACAAACACATCCTTTTTTAAGTTTCCACATTGCATAAAAGACGCGTAAGTATTCTTTCAGCGCATTATCAATACACGACCAACTTCACTGAACGAGCACTAAAGGACCTATCTTTCTGTGATCAATCCGACGGACATCAGAGACAGTAGTTCTTACTGTGTCTTCACCTACAGTATGTATCTTTATTCGTCTTGTCTTACAGCAGTATGCAATCACTTTATTCGAAACATCATGGTTATAATAGTTTCTTCAGCTTGGTCCACGCTCCACTTAGCCATCGAGTCCAAAACAGTGAAACTAAGTTCCATGCAATGGATTCCATCACATAGCCATATAGACTCATCGCTGCTTTGCTAATTCAGTGCTATAAATAAACGCTTACCGGACTGTCGAATGAATTTTGTAATGCTGACCGATAATATTTTTCAGGACATACTATTTACTATCTAATGTTCTAAACACCTTTTGCAATGAGAGCTCATAGTCTGGAACCCTTGAAAACTTACACCTTTTGCAATGAGAGCTCATAGTCTGGAACCCTTGAAAACTTTGTGCTTCTCTAGTTCTGTAAATAGTACGCATGGGTCGGAATCTATTAGGACAACGTAGGTTATTCAGCGGAAATTATCGGCTTTGTTGGGTAAAGGTTTTTGTCTATAGCACTAGCTTCTGGTGTCAAAACTGATCATGTAAGCTTTAAACTCCCACATTCAATTGCTTCGTCCTGCCAGTGCTTCCTGATCTAGCGGGTTAAGTATAAGAGATAAGCATGGACGGCTCATTTGCTACTAGTTAAGGTTTTCTTCCAAGAAAACCGCTTCGTTCAAGAAAAACAAGACCACGTACTGCTACTGCCGCTGCTTTGTTACTAAGAGTAACACGCATCACTATGTAGATAATTCTATCATGGAAAACAAAACAATGAGAAAGAAAATGCCGAATAATTTACGACGAACCCGGAGCAAGTACTTCCTTGAAATCAATTGGCACAAGGACGGCGAGTTAGAATTCGTATTTTTTGCATATTTATTTTATGCAATGAGTTTTAGCGATAATTTCCCTTACATTTCACAACTGGCAATTTATGAACCCAATCCATTATTTAGAAGTACCGTTAAAGAAACAATCTACTGTCTCTCAAACAAAATCTCTTCCATATTTTTGACTTTACATGCGAACAGCTTCGAACGTTTTCGTAACTACATTTTTTTTTACACAAATAGTCGCTCCGATATCGTTGTATTCACGGTTAGGAAACCAATTAAGGAAAATAGAACAAGAGTGCTCTACCGCCTTCGCACTGCCAATATTACTTTTAGCCCAACGGCTTCAAGGGTATGTGAACGTCTGCCAGCGACCTCTAAAATATCTGCAAGCTTCCACGAAGTCACTATGACTATATAATCTTTTGTAAGCACAACTTTGTTGAAATGCCACATGCGTAGATTGTTGAAACGGTCTATGACACATCGTAGTTTCGATACAAAAATGCTTCTGCTTTAGTGACCAGTAAGAAATGCGTGTTCGAATACAATGGATTTTGCTGCGCTTTTATATAAACGTAGACCAAAGTGGCTCAATTTCATGACACGTAAGAGCACAGTCTTATTCAATCAACGTTGCAAACTGCATGTGAATCATAATACTGAGCTTCGGGACTTTTTTCGGAACCGTTTTCATAGCCGTTTGGTCCTATTTGCACCATAACACTCGCATCATTTTTGCTAACGCAGTTTCCCGTATTGTTAACTGACGGACTACTTCGTTCAGTAATCACATGTACACAGCTGTAGCAAAACACTTGCTAGTTAACTATCCAAAAACATTCTTCATATAAATGGATTTTATTAGGACTTCTACGAGCCGCAACGCGCAATACTAATAGTGCCGCTACGTTTCATTGAATCACAAAAAATGGTGTCTTGACCCATATTACGTGCCGTAATTGTTACTGTCAACAGCCCACAGGTCGAAAAAAATTCGTCGGTGTGATCTTATTCGCCTTACGCACTATATGCTTTACCTCGCGCTATGATAAACGGAACATCGTAGTGGTGATTAGAACTGACTAAGTTATGAGCTTGACTATTCTTACCCGACCGACGATTTTTTCCACTGGCGGTTTGCCTCGCATACGTGGCAGTTCGTCAACGTTACACCTGTGTGCAGAAAGCCTTACTTATGCCCGCTGGCAACTCCTAACCGCTGCACCTCTTGTTTGCTAGCTTATTCGCTTACTACTGATGCTGCTGCTACTGCTGCTGCTGCCGCGAAAGTATTCCCAATAACAGTTCTTTAGCCACGTCTATCGATTGCCACGACCAATGCTTGCCACTAAGAGTTATCATCAAAGCAATAGGGCAACAGCCGCTGGTTCCTGCAACTGCCGCGTTTCGTAGCAGTAGTGACTATCCCGTTTTGTTGCTGTAACATTGAATGGCTGCGGCAATACTGCGGCTCACCTCAACGTCTGTAGCTAACCAAGTTTGCAGCGGCGTCATACGGGGCTAAAACGGACAGTACCCGACGTTCGCTGGCCATGCCACACCATTGCTGCAGTTAGTATTTGTCATCGATCGGTTTACTTCTACCATATATTACAGATGGTAGTCGTTGACTGACGATGCTTAACAATGTCCATTTCTGAACAACAAACAACGCTCAGCCATGCACTAGATGGCTGATAATGATATTTGATTAGTCACAACTCGAAAATAATTCTATTTCTTCTAATTTTCCTCTTTTCCCGGTGAAAACCAATTACTATCACTAGCATCCTATAAAACGATATGAGACACGGAGGAGAGAAAGAAGGGGCTATAGTGGTACGCGCAGAGCGTGATACATGAGACAAGATGAGACGAAAAAAGAGGAATATTTTGGTGATTGCTTTCTAATCTGATGTAGCTGTCACAAAGCCACACAGAAATAACGCAGCTAAATAAGTCGAGGAGAAAGCACAAAAGGAAAGTTCGCTTATTCCATTGCTTTCGCTTCTGCTGTTGTTCTATGGTACACCATAGAATGATAAAGCTCCTAGAAACATCTTTGTATCCCGCATGATACATTCACTGACTTGGCTCTTTATGGCTTAGCTATAATCTTGCTGCAGTGGCTTGTAATTTCGCACGGACTGATTAGCCTCAAAGTGGAGTGGACTACAGAAAATGGTTCTTCACTAATAGCGGAATGTAAGCACGAGTACAGCGTAACCAACATAGGCTAGCAGGTAATCGAATATTTTTAGCGCCTCACTCATTCTTCAAAGAATAACAATCTTCGTAATACTAGAGATAGTAATAATACTGTACGCCGTCATGATGAAACCTCCCTGACCTTTAGAAATTAAGGTTTCGCCATTGTGAGTGAGGAGGAATTAGGTTGCACGCCGGCGGCTTTACAGCTGTTGGTCGGTTCCGGCTGTTTACGTGGCTATTTCCTGTTGAGGCTGCAACAGCATCGACGTCATTTGATAACCAGAATACCACTAGTAGTAATAGATACTGATTGGCAGACAGGTCATCGCCTTAGCTGCCGATGTAGACGAGAGGCGGACGCACTTACTTTGCCCTATTGACGCACGTTCTTTGGGTCTCCACTGTCCAGCAAATACCCTTTCCCTAAAAGACCAGTTTTGTCTCTCATCTTGGTATTTACTCTATGTACGTGGTAACTGTCTACAATAGGCAAGCATTACCACCATTATCAACTACGACGCCCTCCCCAAACAACTGTTGTCCCACAATAGGAACAGAAATCAATTATGAGACCGCTTTTCTACTAACATGTGGTGTCTGTTCACTTGGAGCAGTACCGCAGTTTTTGGGTCTTATTAATTATTATTTTTTATAGTATATATTATATACATATTTATATACACATATGTGTATATATGTATATAATATATACTATAAAAAATAATAATATATATATATATATATATATGTGTATGTGTATGTAGATATATATATATATAATATATATATATTTTATAAAATATATATATTTTATATATTTTTTTTCAACGGATTAGGCACAGCTCGCGCCCCTGATAACGTAAACCTGCAGAATGCAGAACAAACGTATGTTTATACATAATGCATATGGATAGATTATACACATCTGCTCATACGCCACTATACATGTAATATTATACATATGTTGGTCAAGTTTAAAGCAGGCTACTCAAAGCACAAAACGAAATCTTAGATGCTTTCCTAATATATAGCTCCTTCAACCTTCGCGTTGTTAGTATCGTGCGAACGACTAGACAGCCAATCGACATCGCCATGTAACAGTTTACCCTTGCCACAAATTCACTACGTAATGTCCCATATGACATATCCAAGTGCGAAATCGCGCTTCTGCGCCGCGTGTTTTCTCGGTGGCCCAACATGCCGTTGCCGTCACTGCTACTATAGATGGCCAAAATGCAGTGCGCTGCAGTGAACGCGCTGCACCGAATTAGTGACGCGAAAGGCTCATAGCCAGCTGCAGGAGAACAACAGCACCCGACATTGCGAATGCAGCGACACGACAGCAAGGTTTCATCAGCAACGTTGTATAAAAGCACAGACAAACGTGATGTCACGATCTTATCGTTACTAGAACGCCGGTATCGGTTAGTACTGCAATACTACTGGTCGCAACGGCGGCAGCAATGGCCCCGTTCTTGCGAAAGAATAAACGAGAGTAGCAGGTGTGACTGTAATCACACCCCACTGACTGGTACGAAAGATACCATTATGTGCTATGATAATGCACTGATGCTGAACATTCTTGCCAACAAATATTGTCGAATGCTTGCCATTGTTAATTCACGACTACGGTTAGTAAGCAAAACGGTCACACCGATCACGCAACCCACCCAGCGTATAACAGCTGAGAGTGAGGTTTAATCGAGAAATCGACTCCTTATCTATCAAAGCATATGTTCATGCAGACGCTTAGGCAAATGTCGGTTATTTTAGCCGATCTAGTCTTTGTGCATTACACAGTAAAACTGTTATTGGCTCACGGAAGCACGACGACAAATTAAGAATAACCTGTGAACGGGTAAAAATACTCGCACCGTAAGTTGTACTCGCATATGATGTATATGTATGCACAGCAACGGCGATAGCAACGGCTGTGCTAAGCTCAAGTATTAAACGCTAATAATTCAAATGTAAACGCATCACAACAAAAATTCTCGACTTTACACAGATTCAAAATAGTGCGCGTACATTCGCCAAACGCGTCTTCGCAGTTAGCGGATGTATCTGTGGTTTGCAATAGAGAATCTGTACCACCCTAACTCTTCTCGTATGTAAATACGGCTCAATACTGCTTCTGTTCAACACAACACTTTCAGCGATACGGAAAGTAGTCATCATATACGGCATTTGTCCATATTATAACAGACTGTCTTGCTTTGCGTAAACATTCTTAGAACTAACTCTGGTGGATTGATTGCTCCATGGATGAACTAGTTCTCCGCAAATGCGGCTAGTGCACTGACATAGCAGCTGACTGCTATCTTTTTAAAAAGATCGCATTTAGTAATTAAACATGCATGTAAAAAAAAACATGTAAATAGCAGTAACGTTTCGTTTCTGAAAGAATTGTGAATCATTGGAATTTTATTCCTCTCTTATTAATATATTATCCATATAGAAATATTGATTTCTCCCTTATTTTTTGCTTAGGTCAACTTATTAATTCTAGGCTATCAATTGGTTTGTTGTACTTCACCTTCCGTAATGAATATGATAGGCTATCAATTGGTTTGTTGTACTTCACCTTCCGTAATGAATATGATATTTTATTCTTTTTGATCTCAGTGACTAATTTTTTTCCAGAAACGAAACGTATTATTAAATGCCTATATCTTACATGTATGCACTATACTCAATGACTATTATATGCAGTTTTCTTCAAAAGGTCGCAAAGTCTGCATGAGAAATAGATAGGGTCATTACTCCTGATAAATGCAGCTAACTATGTAAGGATACTAGCAGCATTGTCAGCTGACAACTAAATTGCTGCATGGGGCAATCAGTCTGCCAGAGGTCAACGGTAAGGATAACGTTTACATTGTCATAATGTAAAACACACAACGTATGAGATGCTTACTTTCCGCATCGCTGATTTTGTGTATTACCTGTGATATGTGAAAAATAGATCATGTACCAACAACACAGGTATATCCATTATGTGTGAAAATTCATGTTTGTTTTCAGTTTGTTTTCATAGAGTTCATGAAAATCCTAACCCAATGTATCTAAGAAGTTTTAACCGTTTTTCTAGCTAAAAAGTAACGTGTCTCGGATGCTATGAGTCGCGTCGATTCAACGTTGATGTCTTTTGAAAGCTGAGATTTGGCAGTCATAGGTGAGCTAAGACTGGAATATTTGACACTTCTTGATAAATTGCTTTGAATATCGATGAAATCTCTGTATATACTCTACGATTTTAGTTCGATAAAAACAACTGCTGTCGAGACTCAAAATTTTACTCTTTATGGATAATATTTGTTATAGGAAGAAATGGTCGAATTTCAACGCGAAAAGTGATTACCGCGCGGATCGACCAGTTACAGAAAAAAGTCAATATTACTCCTAAAGGTGAACGAAACCGGTACGTTAAGTAGCCAAAAAACTAAGCATCAACTATTTACAAGTTTAAACTGTTTAAAGAAAGCTGGGTGCAAAAGCTCGACATCTGGGTGCCACCTGAATTGACGTAAAATGTTTTTAATCTATGAGGCTCTACACCAACGTAATGAATCCAGCCTAAAACTATTGATCGTGAGCGGTAATGTAGCAGATAAGGTAGTAGTGTGAAGAGTACTCCACATATTACGACGTAAAGCAGATGATTGTTTGGTAAGATTGGAATTATACATTACACAAAACGATAAGGATTTCTAAACATCCACAGACTGAAAATCGACCGTAATTTGTGAACAATAGGCGTCTTCCACTATCGCAGTCTTATTGTATCTTAAGCTACTCAGCAAATTGAGAGAACCTGGTTAGGACAAATGCCTTGATCTTGATGCTCCGAAAAAAGAATTCCTTGGTAGTTATAAGTTACTTTCAGTACAAAAATACAGAAACACCATATTTTTTCGCTCAAAAACTTGTAAGGGTTTTTGTTTCTTTCTATTTCTTTCTATCGTCAGACTAAGATACTATAGAGACCAGAGAATAGGAGGAAAGATATCAGAAGGTACTTCAATCAAACTGGCGCAGTACTCGTCTACTTTCGGTTACAAGCGGTCAATACTTTCTCGATAACTGTAGAATTCATTAAAACATTTACAGCATTGCAATAGTAAGTAGAAAAATGCTATACACAGCAGCATTATCGGTGTTTCTAAGCTGGCACTTTCTGCAGATGATTGTATATATTCACAGAGAGACGTATCCTAAACTCAAAAATAGAAGCTAACGTAAAATTTACGAGCTTTACGCGATTCCATGTGTGTTTACTACATTCATATCTGTGTATAATAGTAATTTGTAGTTAACAACGCTACATACCGTCAATGTCTTCATTTGCGGAATTCGTGGGCGAATCTGAAGCGTTATCCTTATTGTTGTTGTTCCTTTTCTTATCCTTTTTCGGGGTTTTGGCATCCTGCTTTTTTGCCGTACTCTCTGGTGGATTTTTTAAAATAAACGTGTTCAGCTTATGGTTAGTCTCTAGCTGACCAGAGTAGCCGCATGCCTTGCACGCTGTCGTGATGATTGCACGTTTCGGAAGCACCGTCAAGACCGTCTCGGGATTGTCGCATGACGAGCATAGGACGTATTTCTTGATGAAGCCGTCGAGGATATCCTGCAGTTTGTTGGCATCATGCTGCCCGTTCACGATATAGCGATCTTTCTTCGAGTCGAACTGGGTCTGCGAACCAAGCTCGCATCCAAAATACTTTGTGGGATAGGTCGGCGGACGGCTGAGTGCCTTAGCAATGTCACTCATATTGACGATCACAGTCTTGATGCCATTGCCTTTTCCCTCTACCTTGGCAATCAACTTAGGCATCTTGTAACGATAGAACTGGTCGTTAAGTGACCGGTTGACGTTGACGTACGCCATATTGTCGTCGTTGGATGGTAATGCTACTAATGTTGTAAGCGGTTTTTAAAAGTAGATTTGGATGTTTTCGATGTTTCGATTCCACGGAATGGTATAATTATTTTTGCGGACGGCGTTTGTCCCTTATGAAGACACAGATTTGTGTCTGGGGCTGCACCTCGTTAAGCGGATGATGGCGGTAGCGATGGTGCCTCGGTGGCGGTGAGTCGACAGCGTGGTCGGTCGCGGAAGGCGCCCACGGTGTTGCTGTCGACGAAGACAGTTTGTCGTTGGCAAGGCTACTAAGCGTCCGGAACAGCAGCGGCGGCGGCGACAGTATTGGAACTGGTTGTCCTTCAGGTGACACGACGACGGAGAGTCCCCCACGCCGGAGGCGGTTTTGGCATAAAGGTGGGATGTTGATGTTAGGACTTTCAGGGTGGCAGAGGTTTGGGAGTGGGTTTTGGGAAATTGGCGGTAGCTGGGACACGGCGGTTAACGACAGATTATCACCTATAACCTTGGTGTTGTCGTCCGCAGCAGCAGCAGATGCTGAGGCGAAGTCGTTTTCGGAGGCGCTTCCAGTGTTGGTAGCAGTAACTGCAGTCTGCGACAACAGGACAACATTCAGATTCCGAGGAGCTTCTAGTCGGGCTTCGTCGTCCTTGCCTTTATGGTGGCTCGATACCTTTTGCCTTACCTCGACCGAACAAATATCGAAGACAGTTACTGATTTTTTGTCGCTAATAGTTGTCGACGGCGCTGGCTTCGAAACTATTAATATCGGTTCTGTTGCTGATTTTTAATTGCAGATATAGATGTCAAAGATTGTCGTCGTCGTCATTCGACGCGTTATTTCGTTATGTGACAGCAGAGGATACAGTTGTTGAAGCAGCCGGTAGAAGTGCCGCGACGTTACAGCAGCAAAGGTTACTTGATGTTGAAGCGTCAGCTCCCGCCCCCCTGTTCTCGATTTCTTGAGCGGCTGATAATAATGAAGGAGTTGGAGAAAAATTCGTGTTCACGCGTTGTCGCACTAGCTACTAGCGCAAGCGTCACTGAGGATGCTGCTGCTGTCGTAGCCGAGACTGTAGCTGTAGCTGATGTTCAATCCCGCAAGTAGCAGGCGGTCAGGTAAGCTGGCGTGAGGTTGTCAGCAAGCCACTGGCTATTGTAGCTGCTCGTAGAGCATGAGTTGTCCTGACACCGATCACTCGGTGCTTGGGTCTTGTGCAGCACTTCAATCTCCTCCAGCTGCTGCTGTCGCAGCAGCAGCAGGTGACTACAGGAGTCTCGACAGGGGCGGTGCCCTGTAACAGGAGCCCTGTTCTGAGGGCGACACGGGCGGCCTGGGTGGCCGGTTTTATGGCCCGCTTGGCCGGCTGTGGGTCGACGTGGATCGCGGGAAGGCGTCGTGCCGACGTGGGGTGCGGCCGGGAATTGGGGTGACGGGTCGGCGGGGGACGCCGGCGACAGGCGGGCGGTTGACCTGAGTCGAGGCACGGCAGGGCGACCACACCGCAGCGCGCGCCACTCACCCTCATAAACAAAAAATCCAAAGAGGCTTCGCGCACGGCGATCAACGGGTTTGCAGGACAGGCACGGCTGTCCTAGAACTGCTGCTGCTCAGGCAGAAGGCCGATTTACAGTCTTTCTGCTTACCTGCGTGTCGGTAGATCTAATGGAGCTTGTAACGGCAGAAGCCGTAAGTTAATGGCCTGGGCACGTTACACTACTTACCCAGTTGACGATAGTGAATATGAGCGAAAAATCGCGTGCAGTAGTAACCCGTTGCTCGCACTCACACGAGGGACACAACAGGACTTTGACCGCTAAAACGAGTGAACACGAATGGTCAACAGCAAAAATTGGCGAAAAAGCAAAGCGACGCTGCTTTCTCGTCAGATTAGGTAGCTATAGCTGGCTAACGGGAACAGGCCAGCCACACTAGGTATCCAGATGGCGACAGAAATGCGAGGCAGGCCAAGTAAGCAGCAGGCGAACTAGCACCACAACGGCTCTTGCAGGAATGACTGGTGTGATAGTGCTGCTGTCTGTACCGTTCTTACTGCGGGTGCGAGGCCGACCGATATGGCAGCCAATCTGTTAACACAAGTTGATGGTGATAATCGACTATCCTTTCACCTCACCTCACACTTTTAAGGGAATAAACAAAGTTCGTAAGCAATCGTCGTTAATGGCGCAGCCGTTCGCGGTGGACACGTTCCTCACGAAATCGTATCGAGGTTCGTCGTATCACTTAGAGAAATCGCAGGCACCGAAGCGAATCTCTACTTGAAATTAATCGACACAATCCAATGTTCGCACCACACAATGATGCGAACAACGAGGCTTGATTCGATCCGAGCGTTGATCTCCGTTAGCTGGACTGAGCTGTGCTGAACTGACCAGTGATCCCTCGTCGTAATTCGTCGACTACTCTCGTATGTCGCTGTAGTAGCACTGATGACGTCCTCCTGTCTGGCTGGCTGCGACTGCCCCAGGAAGCCCCGAGCAGTGGGAATCGTGTGCAGCACACAGCATCAATGGAGGCGCAAGCGAGAGAGAGGGCCTAGCGCCGCTTCTGGATACGAACCGTTGTGTAAGCAACGCATGCAAACGTTTTTCACATCGATTTCCGCAACTTCAGGTAGATTTCGCACCGTTAAAAATGCGCGGGACAGGCAATTGCAGCTGTGACAAACTACATGAAAACTGTGTATGCATTATTTGAAAAAGGCTGTTCGTTGTAAGATTTAAATAGTTTCTGTTTAGGCGTAAAACCTTGCATTTCTGCGTGAGTTCACACAAGTCTAGACGGATATTAACTGTGATAAAACTAAAACAACAACTCAACGGATTTCCTCGAACCGCGAAATTGTATGGCGCGAAATACTATCTATATAGCAGCAGCCAAAGGCTTGCCCGACTCCATAGAAGAGAAATGGTGAATGTGTGGTACAATGCCCGCCATAGGTTCTGTGCAACATCTGATCGTAATCAGCAAAAGAAAAGGAGCTGCATCTACAAAAACGGGTTGGAATTTATGCAGAGGAAGTACACGACAAAGCGCTATCCGAAAGCACGTCACCTCCTAGTCATCATTTCTGTCACTCTTGAACAAGCCAAACCAAAGGGTGTCCCATAGTCGCGATCTCTGCATGTAGGGGCGGAAAATGCTGACCATAGCATGCTCGCGAATGTCGATAGGGTTATGGCATGCTCCAGCCCCTGTAGCTATTGTGAGTCCCGCAGTAACACAGTTACAAGAACTGCGTATGCGATTTAAAAATGCGCGCAGATTTGCTTCCGTCTTTACAGATCCTAAGCCTGATACCATTCTCGTAAATGGAACAAAATATCAAACTGATGATTGGACAAATGTTACCCCATCTATTCTGCAGCATCTTCAAAGTGAGGCTTGATGTCAGCTGTTTATTCTTACTCTGCAAATGTATACCCACTATGTAGTATATGGTTTTAAACAGTGCTAACAGACTTATGTTTGTACGTTTTTTATTAGTTACAACCAATTATATCCTTCTCGAAATAAATGTTTACGATAAACACGAAGAAATATTTTTGCGAAACGTAATTTACCTTTGTTCATTGATATTTGCGTCGATTGTGTCTACATGGCAGAAAAACTGCATCTACGCGATAAGCATCCCATGAACTTACTAAAACAGCTTATCGTAAATCACTTCAACAAAAAACATGTCAACAGAAGGGGCAATCCGATCTTTTCTGTTTACGACCAACTCACACCAGTCGTCACCACTGAACAGGCGAGTATTATTTCTGCGAATGATGGGTTGTACTATAAAGAGTGGCGGCGGCGGTATTTTGCCTTAATAAGTAAACTTAGTAACTTTACACTAAGGTTAAATATTTCAATTACGCGTGCATAAATATGACGTGTATCGGATGTTTGTTTTATGCGTAAGCCGTAGCCGTTTCACTAACAGTCTAAAAACAATTTTTAAATATTCATGATTTTACAGAACTTCGACTCGCTACTTGTACCTACGGACCACCCATCGCGTGCGCGATGTGATTCATACTACGTAAACCAAAGCCATATGTTACGAGCTCACACGTCAGCCCATCAGAGAGATCTCATAGCATCTGGACTAGATGCATTTCTTGTTATTGGCGATGTGTACCGTCGTGACGAGATCGATCGAAGGCACTATCCAGTTTTTCATCAGGTTTAGTTTTCCACTTATTGCCTACTGCTATTTTACATTGTATGCTAGTTGCATTGAAGATCGCTGTTCTTTGCACTAGGCTACCTTCTGGCAATCTTTTTACCTCACATTTACAAGCGCCTACCGCTTGCACCGTTTGCGTAGACTATTAGAAAGGCAATAAAAAAAAAAAAAAAGTGCAATAAAACCGTACAAAAAGTAGAGTGTACGTTCTTAAGAAAACAATAGATTTAGCCATGATCTCTAACAAGTGTAAAAGACAGCAAGTGTACAATATCTTATTATGATGCTCTTTAAAGGCAAACAATCCATACCCAATTCTGTACTAAACCCAGTATTTCGTTAAGAAGAGACTTCAGGTTATTCATGAAGACAGGGAGTGGATAGCCCGTGTTCAACCGCATGTTGATTTTTACATTTTATACAGGTGGAAGGGGTTCGTTTGTTTACCAAGGACCAATTATTTAAGACACAAGCCGAAGAACTTGCATTGTTCGAAACTGTCTCGTCCCGCGCACAGCTGGATAATAAACAAGCCTGTCACTCAATGGAAACAGCTAAGATGCTCGAATTCGACCTTAAGAAATCATTAGAGGAGCTAGTTTTAGATATCTTCAAGGAAAAACTCGACTTCCGATGGGTACGTTCCGCTTTGCATTCACTATCTGGAGGATAGTACGTTTATTTCTTCTATGAAGAACACCAACAAGCTTCAGTACGTACATACCAATCAATGGCATTAAGCGACAGTTGAGCGACTCATTAGATGTGCAGTGAATTTCATTGTATATGCGAATAATGTAAAACCTAGAGAACTTTATGCTCTACAAAGCATTAAAAATATTTCAATATTTTTTATATTATATTTATATTTTTTCTAGGTAGCTTTGCCTAGAAATCGTTGTAAAATAAAATATTATTGTACGTATTGTACTTTAAAATGATGTGGATGAAAAAACGTTATTAATAAACACTTTGTCTAGGTGGATACGTATTTTCCCTTCACTCATCCGTCGTTTGAGCTTGAGGTCAAACTTAACGATGTTTGGGTAGAGCTTCTTGGTTGCGGTATTATAGAACAGTTACTGCTGAGAAATGCGGGAGTTCACGAAAAGGTAAATCGGTCAATCAATAGGCGTTGCGATTGGTTGATAAAGACGTCAATTAGGAACTAGTATTTGTTGCATATGTACAGTTTGCTCAAAGTTTTAGGGAAAAACACACGCGTGTTTAAAAAAATCTTTCGCTTCAGTATTTTTTTTTCTTTCGAGATGTCATTTCTTCTTCTGTTATTTAAGTATTAAGTAAAAATATCATGCTAACGATTAGTGCTACAGTAAACGCTGTATGCCTTTTTTTCATAATAGGTGGGTTGGGCATTTGGTATTGGTCTTGAGCGAATCGCTATGTTATACTACAATATCGATGACATTCGGACTTTCTGGAGTGACGATCCGGGCTTTCACGCACAGTTTAATTTCACTGATCCCAATAAGAGGATCTCATTTCATCCTCTCTCGAAGCATCCGGCCTGCATAGCAGATCTGTCGTTCTGGATACCTGACGGTTTTCTAGAAAACGATTTTTACGATATGGTAAGCGATATAAAACTAACTTCAAGCCCCAGCTTTTAGCTGTCCACCACAATAACCGAGTACTTTTGCCTTACAGTACTTAACTTTTCAAAAGACATGAATCATAGTTCCAAACACGTAGCTGTAGGCCTCGATTTTGAAATAGCTTTATTGGTTTGAATAATAACAGGACATTAGGACATTTTGTTTCTTTGAGGTCATCCTGATGGTTGTGACGTAGGAAGTGTTCCACCGGTCAAATACCTTCCGACACTTCGTTTGCTTCTATATATTGTTTATATTGTTTAAAAGACTTATTATTTCCAGCTATACCGCGGTGGACACTAAAATGGCACAGAGGTGACGATAGAGGTGGCCACTCTGGTTAGTCGACTAAATATGGGTGACATCATTGGAAGGTGAACGCTAATTTCGCATGTTAACGATTTCTTATGTTACTTCCAGGTCCGGTCAGTAGGGGGCACTCTAGTTCAAGAAGTTTCTCAAATAGACGTGTTCAAGCACCCAAAGACAGGCCGTACGTCTCATTGTTACCGTATCACGTACCGTCATATGGAAAAGACACTCACGCAGGACGAAGCAAACGAAGTGCACTGCGCCATCGCTAGTCAAGCGCAGGATGTCTTGTCTGTAGAACTTCGGAAAAAATAAAGAAATTTTCCATTCAATATTATCAGGCTAGTACATTGAATGCGGTAAAATCGGCTAATCTACTATGTCATGTAAAGCTGTGGAAATATTATTGGAATATTACAATGATTAATTTAAAAAAAATTAAGAACTTTAAACAACTTTATGCCGTAAATTTAATTGAAAATTGATGTATTTAGAATTAGTTAATTAATAATTAAGAACAGATTAATTTATTATTAGCTGTTTATTTATGAACGGTTATCATCACAAATGTCGAATAATATGGGACGTCAGGATAGTATTTGAATAAAGGATGTATATAAATACTTAGTACTTGGACAAAATTTCGAGATGTCCTGTCCTGTATTATTACAGGACTTCAGGTTCGTAAATTTAGTCGTTAATAATAATAATAATGCTGATTTGACAGAAAGTGAGTTGCGCGATAGTGACCCTGAATTGTAAATAAATGGTTGACTAGATTGATTCCAATGAATTCTTGTTTAAAGTGGCGCGATTTTTACCTCCCAATAGTGCGTGGCTTAGCCATTAGTTCGGCGTTGTTTTTTCATAGTTGATATGAGTTACCTACTGTACTGTTAACCTGCGTACGTTATTTTCAGTATGTAAAACGTATTTTTCTTCTTTCATTACATTGATGTTCTTCCCATTCTTCTTCCAAAAGTGTTCAGATGATTCTAAACCCTTAAGACCGAAAACCATGTACGTTGCAATGTAAACAATTATTATATACACCTAAACTAACCTTGTGTATACATCTTATTAAATTATGGCAAGCCATTTATTATTATTAATGCATTTTTCATAGACTGAGATGTCTGTCTGTGAGGAAGCTCAATAGAGCTTCGCCCGCTAAGATTTTAGGTATTACAACATTTAAAAAAAAAATGAGAACACCAACTCCGACGTACATTTTCGGGAAGTTCACTTTTTCAAAAACTAGCATTTATTCGAAGGAAGCACATTACTGAATATGTAAGTAAAAACCATAACTTACCGCCGATAAACAATGTTTATACCACAAAATTAATAGTATAGTCATAGGCATTCGATGCTCTTGTTACTTGAATCGACATTAACATATGTTTTTTGTGCTTTGTTCAACTAAACGTGACGTGGCCCTACTCTGCTTATTAGGCAAATTTGCTTTGCGGTAGTCCTTGCTCTGACCTACCTTAAATACGTTTTATTCTCTATTTTCGAAGGTTCGAACGTTTCGATTTACTATACATAGGTAGTAAAGTGAGGATCGCACTCCTCATGCAGTGCCCCTTTGTATGGGCGCAAATCGTGTTCATTACTCTTCATACAAAGGTATAGTTGTAATTTAGTTTCTTTATGTTTACTAGTTCGTTCCAAATGGACGCATTCTGTTCAAATACATCGTGAAACCGAACAAGTCAAGGAGAGTCCCTGACGAGATCACCTGTCTATCTGGCTGAAATCCTATACAGAATGATCCGGCCTATTCTTCAGTAGAATAAGAACATTCAGTCTGCATTATGTAATACTTAGTGTAATTATTACATTATGTAATAATTACACTAAGAAGAATCAAAATTTAAACCATGGCGGGCTTTCGATGGCGCTATGGATACATGTTAGTCACCACCGGCCAAACTGCAGTCGAGGAGAGAGATAGTAGCTATGCTAGTGCTAGCAGTATGTGGCGTCACCTGGTGGCCATTTAAAAAGATGAAGCAAGCGTGTGCCGTAAGAACAAGGGGTCGTTGTTGTTAGTGAAGTGAGACACAGACCGAACGAGCGAGCGGACGGCGACCGAACACAGCGGCTAGCTTCGTCTGGCTGTGCGATGCGGACCAGCGACAGCAGACCGACAGACGAAGTCAGTGAGCGGAGCGAAGAGTGTGCGTGTGACTTGCATGGTGTTACTGCAGTGGTAGTAGCAGTAGCTATTGTAGCGACTGCCGTGCATTGCTGAGTGAGTTCCTTCAGAACGGTGAGTGGTGAGTGAGTGCCTGTCTGACTGGCGACGAGCGTTTGTACCTATGTGCTATTTACTGTATAGATTTCAGCCGCCCCATATTGAGAGCGTTTACTTATGAGGTAGAGTAGGGAGAGAGAGAAAGCAAAAAGGGCGAGAGATGTGTTAGGTGCAACTGCTACGCAGAGTGCAAGCTGAGAGGTGATTAACGACGATGGCAATTTTGTGAGTATCCTGCTTCGAGACAAATGGTCCAAGAAATAGCTGTTCCGAATCGAACCTATACACATGTGGTTAGGTTTACCCAAATGAGAAAAATTGCGAACGTGTAGAATCATCTCGAGTGATTTACTTCTATCACTGTTGTTCTGGCTGTGCTTATGGCTTGAATGATCTTAAATCTCTTAGTGGTATAATCTGTTCCAAGAGCAGGCCTATTTATACTCTTACGAACTGGCTTTTCTCACACTAGTTCCTTTGTAGTTCGAGGTGTGACCTTCGAAGTATCCATGAATATCAACCAGAATGCTTGTCAGTTGTAGCATTATCTCATAGGACTACTACCAGAGATGATTCTGAGTAAAGAACGTCCTCCTGTATGCTTCTTAAATTATTTATTTTTTCTAAATTATTCATTTATTCGTTTTCATCAATTCCATGCGACTTCTAAGTTTTCGGTGAGTTAACTGTCTTTTAAGCATTATTGGGCAAAGCGGTACGAGAATTTTAGCATTGTGCAAGCTGCATTTGGGGTCACATGATGAAAAAACGGCGAATCCTCGCAAATGCCGAGCCAATATCGTGTTTCATATCGAAGATTCACAAACTTCAACAGTTAAAAAATGTAATATGTTCAACTCAGATGTTTTAAATAGTCGAGCTAGATAGTGAGATGTGACGCATTATCCCACAAATAGCCGCAGCTATTAGAGTGTTTTTAATCTTTCGAGTTTTATGTCTGCTACCGCGGTTAGCCATTCTATCAAACGGAATATGAAACGCCACCCGACTTTACGGCAAACAGGGCCTAACTACATCGGCAGTGATCGAAGCATGTTTGTCATGAGCTGTTTTCCGTCTGTCAACGCATTGGTGTTGCTTACTCTAGATTTACATTGTAGTTACGATTCATTGCGGCTGATTTAACATGTGACATCTAAAAGCCTATAGCAGGAGACAGTTAATAGTATGAGGTGAACGTTAGAACTCGGTTTTATTCTCAGCCATAACGCGAAAAAAAATTAAAATAAAATTTCAAGAAAAAAAGAGAAAATTCAACCACATCTTTTGCTACCTGCGAGTTAAATCGGATTTAATCATTCTCTTGTAGTCATTTTCGCTTTGTGAAACGGAAGCATCAGCAACAACTATAAAATTAAAGACAGTGGGAAAAAAACGGACCGTCGGGACTGAGTGCAAGAGTGACTGGTCTGCTGTCAATTTTTGGTTCCTCTTCCGCGAACAAAAAGGTTTCGGTTAGTTGTTGTAAACTGAGGTACATTACTTAAACTCACTGGTATAACTATAATGACATACGTAGGAACAGGCATACAAGTAAGCACCATTCCATTCTGAAGTGTAGCTCCTGCAAAAATATACTGAATAGCATAACATTATGAAGGCTCATTTTTTAGAGGTAGCAATAATATCGTGCTGCCATTACTAGAAAAGGACTATATAGTATGAGACGACAGCTGCCCATGCGCTCAATCTTCTCGTTGTTACTGAGAATAGGTGTATGCACCATTTTTCATCTCTCATCCGAATATCCATGGAACATATGCTAGTTGCGGAGATAATTTATATACAATTGTCTGAAGACTCCGTCTGACAATTGTCTGAAGTTTCCGTTTCCTTTTGTTTCGCAATTAATTTATTGGTACCCTGTCTTTCTTTTTTTCTCTTCTTTGGATTCCGAACTCTTGCATAGAAAATTTTGTCTTGTTAAAATTTGGTAAAATATATGCATCTCGAATACTACCTAAAAACAAGCTTCTTTTTGTAGTGTGTCCACCCATAACAGCATAGACTCTTCTAAAAGACAGCATCAAGATAACGTATAACTTGTGCATACTTACGATTGAATGGTTGAGTTGAAAATAAATATATATATCATCATATATAATTCGATCAATCTAATTCGAGTCGTCAGCTTAAATAAGGGAATCTTAAGTAAACACCACACACCCGATACTATAGACACATGATTATCACGATAAGAGATTCTTAATTTTTTTACCTATATATATATGCAACAAATTTAAAAACAGTAATTCCATTAGCTCTACACTCGTTAAAGAGTGTCTTTTAAATGGAAGAAAATTGAAGGCCCTTAATGTTTTTTATACCCCATTTCACGCATGCGCTAGGTAGCTTACATTAATCGCCAGCGAAAAATTTCTATTAGATATCCCAATCTTTATAACCGTATAATTATATGTTGATGCACTTTATTGCACTTTGCCTGTCCATAAATTAACGTTAACTTTTTGTTATTATTAATAGCGAACTAACTGTAAATCTTTCATTCAACCAGCTGCCGTATCGTTCAGTCACAGTATCCTTCAACCACCAGAACTGGTTGAGAGAAGGATTTCGCGGAAATAGGAAGTTTTTCCGAATCAGTGAAGCACGATGGATACTTGGACGATTCCACCGGAGATGCGCGCCAAATATGACGCCCGGTTTGAAATCATCCAGCAGGGCGGCGCTGTTACTGGAGATGTGGCTAGGGCGCTTTTTCTTAAAAGCGGACTTCCGCCTCAAGTGCTAGCAAAAATATGGTATAGAACTATTTACATAGTTTTTACTTCTGTAGTCCTATAGTTCAAGTCCTATAGTAGACGTGGTTATCGGTTATTTACAGATAGGCTTAATGAAAAATTAATAAATACGCTTTGATAGCTTTATTTCATAAAGGTCAGATTTCGTATATTCTTAAAATAGACATTCGGAAGAACGAAGGTAATCTTTCGTTTCATCATGTTTACTTATATTGTCAGGGCTCTGGCCGACATGGATGCGGATGGCCGCATCGATAAAAAAGAGTTTTCTATTGCTCTTTGGCTAATTGCGATGAAACTCAAGGGTATCGAGGTACCGGACAGACTTCCTGCATCTATGCTGGCTCCGCCACCTCGTCCACCACCTTCTGCGGATCCATTTGTAGCGACTGGGGCTACCCCACCAAGGCCAGGGCCACCTCCACCTGTTCCACCCGCCCCCGCGCTCTCCGCCATGGTGCCGCCCGTTGCCATTCCAGGTAAACATTGTAACAAAAACGACATTAATTTATACCATGTCATCGTAGGTGCAGCTACATTTTGAATAGTTTAAACGCAGTTCATCATTTGTTAACACAATTCCAAGGTACCAAAGAAAATGGATAGGTAAACCGACACACGAGGGATATATAATGGAGAGAGGCAAAGAGCTAAAAAGAAATAAGTTTAGTCAATACCCTTCTCTGCATGGACTCTGTTATAATTGTTGTAAAGCGGTGTAAATAATCAAACTATGGGTAATATTTATGGGTGAATCTCGATTTATTGTTTCGATGTTACACATACAGACACTTAACGAATGTGTGATGCGTCCCATGGATGTATAGTAATGGGAAAGCAGCGCAGAATTCATTTATCAGTTCACTTCAGTACAGTTGCTTTTTCTTCAGTCCTGTTTACTGTCTACATTCATTAACGACACCTACAATGCCTTTCCTACTGCTTCGATTATCCTTCTTCTACCAACTTTTTCAAAAACGATAACAACAACAATTACGTTACTAGCAGCTGGCAGAGTTGGCGGGCCGCCGCCAAAACCCCCGCCACCTGTCAACATGCCTCCACCGAAACCGGCACCACCAGTGATTCCACCTGCACCGCAGGTGGTACCTTCAAGCGGAATTGGATCGGTGCAGCCAGGCGAATGGGCTGTAGCCCAACAGACAAAACTCAAGTATACCCAATTGTTTAATCAGCACGACAGGCAGAGAACGGGCTTTCTGACAGGAAATCAGGCCAGAGGAATCCTTATGCAGACTGGCCTTCCGAACGCTGTTTTAGCTCAGATATGGCAGCTCTCCGATATTGATACCGGTAAGTGACCTTATTTCTTTGTGAATTTATAACATGCTCGATATTACCTTGTTACGATACTAGTAATAACAATAATAGTTTTCAACGTTTACGACATTACAATGTGTTAGATTTATATTCATATATCCCACTGAGTTAAAATGTCTTCTCAGCAGGCGTGTTATTATATTGCATGTCCATTATCAAGTGTTTTTCTCTCTTTGCTGCAGACGGCCGGCTAACTAGCGAAGAGTTTGTGTTAGCGATGCACCTTTGTGAACAGTCCCGATCGGGACAGCAACTGCCTACAACTCTGCCCGTCGATCTGGTCCCTCCGTCTTACAGACGGAGAAACAGTGGAGCTAGACACGATTCCGTTGGATCTGTGGGCTCAGCCGGATCGCGTGGAATAAGCGGACAGGAGGCGATTGTTAGCCCACCGATGACACAAGAGGTAAAAGAATTACGCATCTCTTATAAAACCAAGATATGTATTTAATCACTAGGCGAAACATTCAATGCGTAGATGCGGTGATGGTGATGATGCCGGGATTCTTAGCTATATTTGGTAAAGCACAGTCGTACTGAGTAATTGGAGTATCAAAAATACACTTTTGTTTTTACACACAATCCTAAAGAAATAACCTTATATTCAATAGTATGGTACATTTATATCTGATGAGAATGATTGTCTTACTCTTTTTTTATTTAATAATTTTAAGCAACACTTAATTTCACTCAAATAGAATAATAAGATATTACTTAAATCTATTCACTGTTCTCTGAACAAGTATTCTACAAGTTGGCTGGGTAGGTTTGTACAACACTAGTAGAACGTTGTTTTATTAACAGTTATACATGTATCTTTCGCATTTTCTCGACCAGTGGCCACACGAGAGTTAGGTTAATATTCTAGATTACCATGGCTAAAAAGCTAGTGACACCAGTTAGCTTTAAGCGTGGCAGCCTAAAACTTTGACTAACAAATGCTCTCACTAACATTGGCTGCCTACATGCATTGAGTACTAACTACTAACATTCACTTAGCATCAACTCACACTTTGGCGGCAGCAACACGCATCAGCCTTCGCTCAACGCTCGTTCTCCAGTATCGTGCGCGTACTTTTTTCCATCTCTAATCTGTGTCTCAATAAATGATATCGTACATGTACTACGGCTCACTACGAATATATAACGGATCTGCGTGTACATGCGCAAATTCTCTACTATATATTCTCTACTTTTGCCTCTGTTTTTTTCTACGGCAGTTTCTTCATCGATATTATTCACAAAGGCATTACATTCCTTACTTTTCCTGGCATGTACACTTCGGCGTTTACACCAACAGTTAACGTTCCAATGTCCAAACTAGTGAGCACTATGCTGTTTCTTCCTACGCAGATGGTAGATAAATTTTGAGTTTATAAAAATCAACTTTTTCAACGGTCGGTCCCCTCATTTAATTATTCGCGCGCGTCTCAAGAACAGCGAACGCTTTCAATAGGCGTTTCTGTAAAGTGCAGAGGTTCGGACGCCTACTGTCGCGTGGATATAGTGGTGGCACCCATAGTAACGAAACGTATCACGCGACAGACTGTCGCGCTATTATTCCGCATTTTGCGGGTAGCCGTTGCATCGAGAAGCCAGTTTTATCGCACGTAACATAAAATAATTAGTACATATATATACACACGGTGTCGCCATCTTTCTCTTTCTACTAACTAGCGTGATATCATCGCTGTCACAGCTAGTGATGGTGATGATGACCTACTGCTTGTGTCTGCTTTTGAATCGTGCCTGTCCATGCTACATGAAAACTGGAACTTTCTTGATAAAACCCATCTTTTCGAGTAGAATGTGATAGTGCTCTTCTCTTAACCGTTTGCTGCTCGTGTTGGCAAACGACCAGGTAGGCTATGGCTTCGTCAGAGCTTTTTGGTAACTGATTTTGCTACAAAAATTGGCATATATGGCATATATCCCTAGAGCGCGGAGCTGATTGGAAGCCTATCCGTGGGTTATGCAACGTTTGAGGACAGGCGACGGGAGAACTTTGAGAAAGGTCAGGCAGAGCTCGAAAGACGACGCCAGATAATCGTCGAACAGCAAAAACGTGAACAGCAGGAGAGAGAGCGCAAGGAACGCGATGAAATGCTACGCAAGCAAAAAGTAGGTAAACGCCTATGGAAACGCAAGAACGTTAAGCGAACACTTCATCCGATTTGAGATATATACAGTGAAGAACAGCAGCAACGAAAAGCTAATAAGCTGCTGCTGCTGGAACCAATTGGTCATGCAGAGCAACACATGGAACAACAGCTGCAAGCATCGACAGCATAACAACAGCACTATAGCTTAGCTTTCTACGGTAGGACTGGCAAAGGTGATGCTGAATATACACATAATATATATATATATATATATATATATATATATGTGTGTGTGTGTGTGTGCATTAATATCTTAGGGAGGGACTTCCTAGTCAATAATCATAGAAAACGATGATGCAAAGTTTTTACAAATGTATGTGGTCAATATGACGTTTTTTGGTAATTTGTGAAATTATTTCACGTATGTTTTCGCCGTTGTCGTTTCTGGCGTATCCGGAATATTTGTCCGTGTATGTGTCTCTATGATTAGATGCGGCAAGAACAAGAGCGCAAGCGACAGGAGGAACTTGAAGCCGAGCGCGAACGACAGAGGCAACGCACGGAAGAACTTGAAGCGGAGCGAAAAAGGATGCAGGAGCAGAAGGAGGCTGCTCGTAAGGAAATGGAAAGACAGCGAGAACTTGAGTTGCAACGGCAACGCATTACCGAGATGACAGCCCTCAAACAACGCACCCAGGAGGGGCTCTCCCTGCTCAAGAGGAGAAAGCTCGACCTCTGTTTGCAGGTCGAAAGGCTCTCTAGGGAGGTGGGTGAGGTCAATGGCAAAATGGCTGTTCAGAAAGAGGAGGTCGCCACGGCTAAGGCGTTCATCGATGGAATGCGCCCTCAGAGAGACGAGATCATGAGCGAGCTGTCAGAAATCAAAGCTCGTTTGAAGGAGTGTTCGGACGAGGCTTTGCTTCTAAATCAAGAGAAGTTGAATATGCAAAATCAACTGGCTTCTCTCAAATCGAAGGCTGGCAACAAAAAGCGCGAGCTAGAAACAAAGATTGAAATGGCTCGCAAACAACTACAGCAACTTACCAAGTAAATACATTTTAGCTAGCATTATTCTTTTGCTACAGCTAGGCAGTGTAAAGGTGTTTTTACGGCAGGAAGTTTGTAACTATATTCATTGCACTCTTGTGTAGGCACTTCAGGAAGTCTGAGTTCCAAAGTAGACACGTAGCAAAGAATGCTCCTTTAGTTATCCTGCAGGTAGATATGAACGAGGATATAACAATACGTATTTATTAACTTTCGGTAAAACAACGTGTACTGACAATAACTGGTGGTAACTTTTAGTGAGGTTAAAAACAAGACAGCAGAGGTGGAGAAATCTGAAAAGGAAGTGGAGGACAAAGAAAATGCCAAGAACGCGGCGAACCACGACGAATCTGTATGGGTCAGTGTTGCTCCGGCCAAAGAAGACAAGGCCGAAGATCTCTCAAAACCCAAATGGGATGACCCTACAGAGGTTAACTGGGGAGATGAGGCAGCAAAGACAGCTCCTGTCGTTCCACCGCCACCTACGCAGGCGACCATGGATGCTTGGGGTGATACTAAACCTTCACCGGACGTTTCTGTTGGTGGTAACTGGGGTACGGATAATATCGCCAAAAGTTGGGCGGATCCAAACGGCACTACTGTCCAGGCAGGAGCCATCAGCACAAAAAAAAAAGAAGAAGAAGCTACAAAATATCGAGCAGTGTATAAATTTGAGGCGCGTAATGAAGACGAACTGTCATTCCAACCCGGGGATATCATCAAGGTTACCGTTGGTGAACAAGGAGAACCAGGGTGGCTCGCAGGCGAGCTGCGAGGCAAAAGTGGCTGGTTTCCGAAGTCTTATGTTGAGCCGGTCGATGGAGGAGCGTTGACGTGGGACTCAGCCCCGGCCGAGACCGAGGTTAGGTCCACTCCATTAGACACCGTAGAAGAAGAACCTGGCGCGGGTGAAGGAGAGGCAATTTACTACGCCCTTTACCAGTACAATTCGACGGAGGCGGGCGATTTATGTTTCCCTGCTGGAGCAGCCATCAAAGTCACGCAGAAAAATGGCGACTGGTGGACCGGAACCTACAATGGTGCCTCGGGTATGTTCCCTGGTAATTATGTTTCAGCAGACGAACTCGTAAACGCCGAACCGGAAGCTGTAACCAACGTGCCAGCAGCACAGGTTGCTACAGAGGATGAAAGACAGTCCGAAAAAGCTAACGGAAAAAGGTTAGTTCAGTACTGTGTTTAATTCTACTTATTAGATACCTAGATAAAAAGATTGAAATTAGTTCTCATATAAGTCTCTTTTATTTTGAATGCTGCACTTTTGTATATATACAAAAGTAGAAAAAATATGCACAAAAAACTTTATATAAAGTTGAGGAAATAAAATAAATAATAATCTGAACAGAAAGGTTATAAAGTTTTCACAAGTTCGCTTCCAGTGCGCGCTTTGCAGACATTGTCTATATGTCGACCACTTGACGATATCCATTACAATTTCTGAGGCCAATATAGACGTTTGCTGAACGAAACCCATTATTTTTTTATTGTCAGGTCGAGTACACCAAATGATTCAAAGAAGAGCATGAAGAAAAAACCCGAGATCGTCGTAGTTGTGGCGAATTATGATGCAAGCGGTGACGGTCAATTAAATCTAGTCAAAGGGCAACTTGTGCAGGTGCGCAAAAAAACTGACGGTGGCTGGTGGGAAGGTGAGATTCATTATAAGGGCAAAGGCCGGAAAAGCGGCTGGTTTCCTGCCTCGTATGTCAAAGTGCTTGCTGGTCCTGGAGTAGGTGAAAAATCTGCAACAGGTGCAGCGGCATCCACATTAGCATCTGCTTCATCCCAGGAAACTTCCACAGAATCAGTTCGAGGAGAAAAAGTAAAAGCTGTCTACGATTTCCAGGGACAACAAGAGGACGAGTTGAATTTCGTATTGGTAAGTGGCTTGTGCCACACGGTGCCGCATGAGCGAATCCCGGTAGGATAGAATATAAAATTTCTTTAGATCGTAAGATTATTAGCAATAATTTATAAATTGTTGTCAAAGAAATTATTGATCGGTAATTTTATTTCATTATGAGTACCAAAAAAACTAGAAATGTTTAGAGAGTTACGTTCTCCACTGATAAGCTTTGCTTCAGACGGCTGATCCGTATGTTTTATAGGTAAACTCGCCAAGAGGTCTGTCGGCTATGGTTCTGTCCCCAAGACAGATCAGCAAAGTCATAATCGTCATGTTTTATTCGACGTGAAACTGAGAATATATATTATTACAATAGATAAAGCATTTCTCGATTCAACTGCTAATCTCATAATATTACTGTTTTAGGATGAAATTATCGTGGTTACGAACAAGGATGATCCTGCCTGGTGGAAGGGCTACAAGGCAAGCGATGGTCCCACGATGGAAGGCCTTTTTCCTTCGAATTACGTTGAACCGATCTGTAAGTAATAAAAAATAAATTCTGTTTTTTCTTAAAAGATATATATAGCTAATGTTTTTAAAGGCACGTGGTGCGGTTGTAACTGCTTAAGTGCTCAACTGCTCTGTGAAGGGAAAGGAACTGCATGAGGTGTACAAATTCTGCCATTCAGTGGCAAAAAAAGTGAGCGTTCTAAACCGTCAAACATATTCAATGCATTTGTTGCCAGTAGTTTATATCGACTACTTGTATTCTTTCATTTATTTCACAGTTTCTCTACATTTGGCTGTGTAAGCAATCCAAGCACCCTTGGAAGACGGAAAATGCTTGAAGATAAATAGGTGTTACTAATGAGTTTTCGAGCACTGACGATAATGGCCAGCGCACGAGCCCTATGTCCCCCTTTTCCGCGCGATCAGTCGAACTGGCGAGCGTTGCTGAGAATTCATTGTTTTTGTTCGTACTCGGTGTATCTGTGTTTCGCTGAGTCTAATTGTTAACTTAGATGTCTCGTGTCCCTTACCCTGCCCCCAGGAACGGAGCGGTGGCCACGAGAGAGAAGTCGGGCCGAGTCTAAATGAGTCTCAGAAGACAAATGAAGCCTCATAGCTAGCCGAGTTGGCAGCTTTTCAATGGAAGCTGAAATCGAAGAAGCTAGAGATGGAAGCCAGGCTTCGATGGTGTGTGGACGGAGTGTGCTATTGGGAAGGGAAATCTTGGCGAGAGCTAAGGCTCTTGTCAAGAACACAATCGTTCAAGGCTGGCTAACGGGCGGGCGGGCAGGCGGGCGGGCGGGCGATCGGCTGCGGCGGCGGCGGCGGCGGCGGCTACTGATCACTATTAACCTACATTCACCCTCACGAAGTTACCGGAACAACAACAATCATCATCAACATCACTACACCAACGACAACAATAACGGGAACAATAGTATCAATAACATGCACCATAGCAACAACACTACCATGGAATGTAACACTTGTTACATCACAATTCGTTTTGTTACTTAAATGGTGACGCCGCTACACGAATTTATACTTGCCAGAGGTGACGATCACCGATCTGACAGATGATGTTCCCGCTTAAATCCGGCCGACAAAATGCTCACATTTTACCTTGTGCATCATGCCACCTTGGTTAGTTTATCGTTACCAATAAACTTTACATATTTTAGGTCTAAAATGTAAAATGTGCCTGAAGATTATGCACATTTCTAGATCTATTAATTTATACAGATGTACACGTGCAAATAGTAAATGTAGACCATAACCAAAATAGTTGTTGGGACAGTTATAATATTCAGTTTGTTATCATCAGTAATATTCATTGTCGCAGGCCCACATATCTCGTGTGACTCATCTCTCTACGTGTTCAAAAGCAGGTTTTCATCAAAGTCAGTTAAAGTGAAATATAGTTACGGACTTGAGGTCAACGTCTGCAGAAATGCAGAAATTAAACGAATTTCTAAGCGAACGAACAAAGCATTTTTTATGTTCGATCTTGGAGGTGTTCTCACTGCAAATTGGCATGTAACTCTGTGATGCTGGCCGGTTATAATGCACTAATAATATGCGAAGCTAAACGGCACTAACGGACGTGACAATTGCGTTAGTCATCTTATCGATGTTCGAACGGGCTTACGGTTGCGTCGACCAACATCCTTCGTTGCGCCTTCGAAAACTAACGTTCAGGGGTCCAGGTGCAGATTCTATAATTCACAAGTTTGCTGGTAGGATAGAACTCGCGAAATATTCGTGACATTGCAAAAAAAGAGTCTAAAGATCCAAAGTTAGCGGTAGGTGTGCGGCAGCATGATGCGAAAGCGACACTCATTTGAATAGTGGAAAAATTCGCTATTAAGCTATTGCAGATACATGCAATGCATCTTAGTCGGTCCATCCAAAAACTAAGGAAAACATAAGCAGCACAATATACGGGTCACGCACGCGCTGTATGCATATATTTCTGGTACAAATGTTAAACGACCCTGCAATAGTACTCCATAATAGTGTAACTGTACCAAAAAGAGACGCAAACAAGTTCAATGTCGTTGAAGCGACAGTAATGAATCTGCACCTTGACAGAGCGAACGCTGTCTGTACACTTTGCAGACGAAAATTAAGAGGGCCGTATAACAATCAGATCACTGATGTCTGCAGCAAAGGCAGTCAGCGAGTGTATTCGCTACAATAACAACATGCTTCGTAATAGGTCTCATGAGAAAAGACCACGAAAAACTAAATAACTTCCGCCCCGTGATAATAACTTGCCACTTGGACCGTGGTTGCGGCTATGAGGACTTAGTTTCTAGCAACCAACTAGATCGTACTCGATATCTGCTTGCGATCTATATATAGATCTAATATCTATTGTTTGATTCCTTCCCAACTTAGCACTCTCCGCCACATATTATCAAGTGATTCGATGCTGAACACGATATTGTCGTTGATGTCGATAATAATGATGATTATGATAACCTGCCTGATTCATTATTTTTTTCTTCTACCGTTATTCATGGGACGCTTTACTTTATTACGGTACTGAATATGCGCTTAGTGTTGCTCATTTTTGGTTTTGTTTTGTGGTTCTGTTTACGTATATTCGGTTGGTGACTCTAAACTCTGACCTTGTTTCACGATAATCTTGCTATGGCCACATGCGCGTGGTAGGGGTGCTCGAAGGAAACTGTTTGAACCTGGGCATAACGAGCAACTTTGAGCGGAACAAGTAGCAGCAACAGATGTTACAAAAGAAAAGCAAATTAAAGACGATACGGGGTCTATGATAAAGCTGAGTAAGCAAAAATAGAAAAGCGTGGACCATAATCTCGAAACTGTCAACAATAATACCGCTATTGAGGTTCAGCGATGGTATCGTCAAGCAATAACAACAAAGGTTCAGACACTATTCCATTCCAGTTTTATTAAACATGTAACGAAGTAGTAGTAAATATGTAACGTTGCTTGGTAATAATGATATGACGTAATAATGGTCGCTTTATAAGACGTATGGCTAGCCGAACGCGCCTCGTGGGACGATGGCGAGCTTGATCAAACCTTTCCTTTTCTAGTCTATTCAACTGAGAATTCCGTACATCCTTTATTCTTATCCTGAAGTTGCAATTATTTAATATTTCGTACCGCAGTAAGTTAATTGGTGTTGCCGGCCGTTCCAATACGTAATAAATAACAATATTGTCCAGTCTACATAAGGCAGAAAAGGCGAAAAATAACTGATTAATGGTTGTCACAGTTCGCAGAAGGTGGGACGAGGGAAGAAAGCACATTTATCCCACGAACGAGGCAGTTAGTTAACGAGGCAGCCTGTTACCTAGTCTAAGAGAAGTGTGGCATCACTCGGGTGTCCTAAGTTAAAGGCCTTAGTTCCTTATGAGTGTAGCCTTTTAATAGAAAGCCACGTTACGGCCAACATTTACGACAATGGTACATATAACGTGGGCAAATATTCCTTACTTATTTTCTATGGCGTCAAAGATCTGGAATTCCTCTTTCAGTTTCTAGACTCTTCCGAATTACATTTCTCCCAGATTCAGCGGGCGCGATGATAAGCCAACCAAGCTCGACCAAACTTGCGCCGTAATATATTTCTACCATATTTTCCGCTTTTTTTTATTATTTATCATGTAATAAGCAAATACTGGATTGACCTATCTATGTATTTACCCAATAATATGTTCCTTCTATCTAATTTGATTTAGGTCCTCACATCCATGAATTATCTGCTCAGTTATGATATTGATGTGCGAGACAGTGATTATCATTTCATCATGTCATTGAAGTCATTCTTATATAGTTTTGCCGAAGTAATAATAGCTAGTAATAATAATAATGAGTTGCGAATGAATAGGAATAGACAGGAGAACGAAGCACAAAGCAGTGAGGAATAAGGTATATAAAGATAGTTCTCTTATAATAGTCTAAACCGGTTATCAGCGATCACACAAAAAAGGTATCTAGGCTTGAGTGGCCTAACGAGTCTGATTCTTGAAGATAAGCGATATTATAATGAAGTCTGGATGAATCTATTGAAGCAATACAACTTTAAAGATTTGTCGTTCCCGCATATAGCTATATGATTACACACGCAAGTACACACACACACACACACACGAACACCAATAACTGTATTATTATAGAAATTACGTAATGACTTGGAGAATGTTATCTACTTCGTGGTCTCTATATAATGATAGTAATCTGACTTTGTCAGTTTATGCTGAAGCACACACACACACATACACACTCAACTATTCGAACTGAGAGATAGCATAATCTTGCAGCGACGACCGCCAACAATTTTGAAGATGAAATTTGCTGTTCTATGTATTATCTGGGGTGATACCCAGAGGAATATTTTACCTCCAAATGCTGCAATTTGAGCTTGCTTTAAAGGCCCACCGAAATACATAGGTATAATAAGGCTCATATAAATAAAATTTCGCAGTTCATTCATGATGAAGTGGATTATTCTTCAATTATTCTGTTGCAAAGTGTGCTATTCTATGACGGGGATTATTGATTCCACCGGTTTGCTAGAGGATAGTACATATTAGTCCATGACCCGCTAAGTAAGCATAAGTACATAAGAAAGTGATAATCGACAGACCTACATCGAATGGATTTCAATAATTAAAATGTGTTGCCGAACGTCGCATAGACACTTTTCAGTAAGGTCGATGACGATATAGCTCCTCATAAAAATATAATTATAATGTAGTTGATTAAATATACTATAGGATCTGATGCAATATCTAGCATGCAATTAAACATAGTAGTGAACTTGAATAGTCGTTAAGAACGGATCAGCCAATTGATATAACATGCTGATGATAATATAAAGAATAAAGTTTAAACACCAACTGAACACTAAGAAAGTGTCATTATTTCAATTAATTTAGAACTTTACATGAAGAGATTACTCTATGACACTGTGACTTGAAATAGTTTCGTTGATGGTGTATGACAGCACTCGACTGGAGCTAAGTAAAATTAGATATGATTTGCATGTCTATATATCTATTGTACCAAAACACGTAATGAGCCGATACAACACTGGCCTTGCCTATGAAGATTGTTACTACATTAAATTAAGATGATCCCGGTAACATATGACTGTAATGCTTAATACTAAATAAGTTAGATTTTGACCTACTTGCAAAGCGATTCATTTACCCATTACTAGTTCTCTACTAAGGGTTGCACATAATACTAATTATGATAAAGCAATTTTTCTCAGTGGATTGCGTACGAAACAGATACTCGAATATTCGTTCTCGAATTTTCAGTTTTTCTATTAACATATGATGAAATGTGTATTGGTGTACACTGGAAACCGCAACGTATATTCTTTACACATTCGTAAGATGAGAAACACTGACATCTTTGGTCAAATTTACCGAAGTACGCCCTCGGTGTCTTTCAATTACCGACTCTCCGAAGATTATACCATCTTCACAGAAGGAGGAGCTTGGAGCTACATTACAATCTGTGCACGCGAATCGTCTGTTGAGTTTTTTTACATCCGATTAAATTAATTTATTGATGACTACTATTGGTCCAGCAAATTCTTACAAGCCGCCTGCAAGGAAAAGTCTGAAGGTTTGGTCCACACAACTCTACGATTATTATACGATCTGACGGATGGATACTTAAGTGATTAATACAATAGCAAACCGATTTCGATACATAGTACCTAATCAAAATTTAACTAGTACTAATCGATGAATGGGAGGCAAAAATGAACGTTCGCTAACTGAATTGAGCTAAGGGCAATGGTCGCAAAAATTGAGAGTGGATGCATGCTACACTTCATATGTTTCGTTTTTTTTTGGTCTGCTTTTCTTTATTGGAAAAATGCTATTTGGTTGCTAATAGCCGGATAAGCACTTGCAGCACATCATCATTATGCCAATTAGCGTCATAGCTTTTGAAGTTAGTAAAAACCGTATTTAATTGCATATAT
>NW_019211456.1:3124802-3163319 GCF_002443255.2 Varroa destructor
TATATATAATGTTACAGTTGTCGTTAGTTTTGCCTTTTTTCGTTGTTTTTGTTTTGTTATTAACGTATCCCGCTCGCCTATTTGCTTACGTCCGGAACCCGATACTCCTCTTTCTCCACGTCTTCTCTTCACCAAAAGCTGGCGATGGCGACGCTTTAATCAAGAACATGCTCTACCACCCCATTGACAACTACTTGCCTACCTATACGAACGATCCGTCGTTAGCGAATTTTGAGCTTTGCCGTAGACCCGGAAATAACTCGTCTGTAAACAGGCGTGAAAATAACCAGTCGCTAACGAGCACAGTGACGGTCGAAGAAAACACCTACCAGGAAATTGAGGACTTGACAACTTACGGTAGTCAAGAGGATAGCAGAAATGGTGACTTGTATATAAACGTTGCAGATGACAACGCCATGAAATCAGCATCAGGAACGTGGTTCCATTCAAGCGTGGCAAACCTCTACTGTGATATCGACTCACTTGACCAACAAGACGTAGCGAACAACAATGAGCTTAGCTCAATAACAAACAAAATGTCACTACAGCAGCAGTTATCTGATTACAACCAGAGGCCACAAAGTCTAAGTCTTAATAACGGGACGGAATCTAAAGTAGCATCGAGCCCTGTTAAAGACCGACCTTCAAGTTTAGATGTAAAGACATTTTCAAGGTCACTCTCTTCGCAGCGCTTTTCACCGGCAAAGTTGACCCATGTCAACTACGAAGACATCCTCAACATGATCCATCAAAATCCAGAACTAGATGCGAAGGAAAAAAAACGCCAAAGCAGTATCTACGAATTGATTTCAACGGAACAATCTTATGTAAAGGTAGGCCATACTAAGAAAATTTCATCAACTTAAATATGTGTAATTTTATCAAGCTTGTGGTTTTTTGCATTTTCTCAGACTTATATTCCGAAATATTTGCACTTAGCATCCTGCAGTTTCGTAAAGAGGGTGTCACTCCAAAGTGAATAAAAAAATTCCATCCTGATCTTCGTTAACATTTAGCTAAAATATAAAATGTGTGTAACAATGCAAATAACAGTACATTAATTGATAAAATCGATAATATTTAAACAGGATTTTTTAATCAATTATCATTGCTTTAGTTATTTCATGCGTCTAGTAGTGATGTAACAAAGTGATCCCCTCAGTGTCGTTCAAAGAGTTTCCCAATTTACCTTTCATCTTTTAGGATCTGATGCTGGTAGAAAAGTATTTTGTGCGACCGATGAAGAAGAGTGGTCGCGTAAGTGCTGAGGATGCTTCTAGGATGATAGCCAACTGGAGGGAGCTAATTACGTGTAGCGATAAAATTCTCAAAGCCCTCAAAATACGTCAAACCATGAGTCCGGATCACGTCATTGTCACCATTGGTGATATCATCGTTGAAAATGTTTGTATTCATAAAAATGGATGTGAATGTTTTTTAGGTGTTTTTCTATAGTCTAATGTCAAATCAGGTCTCCATGCGTCATTAGCTAATGTGAATCTTACTCCAAAAATGTCACTATCCTTTCATAGCTTTTGTTATACATATGCGTGAAGAGATGGTAAATTATCTTTCGTGTTCTACATGTTTCGAACCTCGTCACATTCTAGACAACAACCCTTCAGCCCTATATTCGATTCTGCTCGCGCCAGTCTCAAGCGATGCAATTGATTCAGCAACGGACAGAACAGGATCCATGGTTCGGGGAAATTTGTAAGCAGTTTTCGCGGAATCCGCTCGTCAATGGTTTACCTTTAACGTCTTATCTATTAAAACCGATGCAACGAATCACCAAATATCCGTTACTTGTCGATAAGGTACAGTACAGACAATCACCATGATGTGCTCGTTTGACATAATCATTACATGCATCCCACTCCAGGAGCGTGTAATGTGGCGTATGTTGGCTTTGGGATAAGATACATGCATATGAAAGAAAATGAATAATATTATATAATCATATCGTAGCCATAGTCAGGTAAACGTCATCTATATAGTTCATTATAGAGGTGCCTTACAATCTGGTATTGTGACATATATCGCATTGAAAAAACAATAACCTAATCTACATGTAACATTTTTTTTGAAGATCTTGAAGAACACGTCGAGTAATCATCCTGATCACTGTCAGCTTAGCGAGGCATCACGGCGTATGGCTCAATTGTGCTCACAAATTAACGAAGCTGTACAAATGGTGGAAAACACGGAGCGACTCGAGTGGTGTCAAGGCCATTTGTTACCACATTCTAGTAGTTCGTCATCATCGGCATCACTTTCAGGAAGCTCGGCAGCGGTATTTTCTTCTAACTTGCAGAGTTCATGTCCTCGGATCGTGTTTAATTCGTTCACCAATACCCTCGGTCCACGTAAACTTCTTTACCATGGGCCACTCGTTAAAGCCAAAAGTGGAAAGGAGCTTATTGGTTTTTTATTTAATGACTTCCTTCTGCTTACCCAGCCCCAAAACAAGGACGTTGCTAAGGTTAGCTTAAATAAGATAATATTTTTTTACTTTTAACGTAAATTGCATTACAGCTTTTTTAACGTATGGATACATTAAGTATTGGGGCAATTTGCCTGGTGATTAAGGGTTAACAGGTGATTCAAAAGCGCTGAAAAATGGTACTATGTTTGTTACGAAATGTCATCTAAACTAGTTAATGAAGTAAATATCCGTATCTTTGAATAAGAAAAATTCACAAATTTTAACTTACGTATTTAATTACAGGTATGATTGCAACATAGACCTCCTATTTGTAGAGGTTATTTGGTGCCATTTCCTATAAGCGAAAAGTAATAACTTCTGCTTCTTTCTATTATTCTCGTAGGTAAACAACGTCTTTACTGACGATCGCGCTCTTAAATCGCAATACCGCTTCTACAAGGAACCGTTCTTTATCGAGAAGCTAAAACTTAACGAGCCAATAGTGGAAGGTCCTGGAACTGAGGGGCTAATTGTGTTACATACTGAAATCATGGATCACATTGGTTTGCTCAATAAGTATGAGTTAAGTGTTCGCGCAGGTGGAACCCGCGAGCGAACAGGTTGGCTCACAAAGATCCGACAAGCCATTGCCAATTATGAGGAAGTCGACAGAAAGAATCGCCAGTCATGTGAGTGTGACAGAAGCTACCAAGAGCTAAAATAAATTGCTTTGTACTAACCTATCGCTTAATTAATTTTACATCAACAACACATGCTCTTCTTGTACATCAATTTTTACCGTCTTTATTGCCATTACTTCTGTATCAATTAAGGCTTTAACTTATGTAAGCATTATGTATGGCAAAATGTAAAATAGCCACCACAATGATGTCATGTATCATCATTATTGGTATTATTATCCACTGTAGATAGGGAGACGAAGCAAGGGCTAAAACTACAGACCGCGAGGTGGAGGTAATTGGCTTGCTGATGCTAGCTCCCTAATACAACCATATCTCTTTTACCATAGTCGGGGCTGTAATACAAGAGTATTTTAGTTTGATCAGGAAATATAATGTCCTTACTGATAACGCGTTTGTATTTGTCTGGATGTTTTCCACCTCAATATTTAGCGTTGAACCAATTGGAACTTATGCACAGCGGCTGCGGGCGCCTTTTGGTGGTTGTTCAATGTGCGAAACAGTTGACACGGGTCAGTTCAGAGTCGCAAGACACATTTTGCTCTTTATCGCTAGGGGGCCAAACGCATGTAACCCCAGTAGTTCCGTCATCGGTCAATCCGTCTTGGAACGCTACCATGCAGTTTATAGTCAGAGATCTCCGGCAGGAAGTACTCTGTATCACTGTTCTTCAGAGGCAGAGGTTTTCTCCAAACGGTAAGATCGTCAAAATTTACGTTCTCTTAATTCCATTGCTATAAAATTGGATTGATTGAAGGATGTAATTATATGGTAATTTAAGATTTGCCATATGATTAAGACGTATAGCACATGGTTTCCACATAATATCATAGTAACTAAATAAATTTGAAACATAGGTATGAGAAGGAATGTATTGGACCCGAAGTTTTGGATGTGTTTATGTTTTGTGTTTCTTGCTCGTTATCGCATCTGTAAATATTCATATGTATCTTATATTTTCTATGGCTGCAATGTTTGCGATTTCAGAGTTCTTAGGTCGGACCGAAATTCGTGTGAGCGAAGTATACGAGCGCCGTCAGCGTTCCTTAGGGGTGATAAATTTCACTGACCTCCGACTGCTTGAGGTTCCATCAGGAACCGTTAGTCTTCGGGTAGACTTGCAGCTATTTAGAGAGGCGCCACAGATTATATGATCGAAAATTCAATCCGTAAAAGACAAGAGACTTAATTATTGAACCAAAGCATTCATTAGTTGAAATTGAGCATCTGTAGAACATCAGCATTCATCTACATTGACGATATGTCGTTTATGACATCTTTGCTGTGCTCGTGGCTGGTCTCAATAGGATTTATGGTTTGTTCATTTGCTTATAGTGCTACACTTGTGGCGTATATTCCTTGCGGCAGCGGCAGCTTATTTTCCGACAGGTTCATGGAGACATGAACATGTGGAATTTACTAAAAATTATTACACATGTCGTCAATCTTCGGTCCTCATATCGCGCATTGTTGGATCAAATGTCGTGAATTTTTGTTTTGTGCAGCACTCATTTCGGTTTATAATGAAACCAGTATTGTTTGACAATGAAACTGTCATTATTTTAGTTACTGTTAATACGACTAATAAGTGGCTATATCAACGCACATTCTAGGTGTAGTATATATATAGTAGTAGTAGTAGGTATGGTAGTATAGGTGTAGTATAGTATATAGTAACGTATTGATAAAAAAATCTATCTTCACTCGTCATAGTTATGCAGAAACCAAGCTCTGTTCGTATATTAGGCCAACCCATATAGAGACAACCCACATAACCTTTGACTAATTCTATTCCATATTCTTTGAGTACTTGAAATTTATTAGTTTTTTTTTATCCATATGCGGTAAATCACAGTTAGCTTCGGTCAACAGCATTTCTATCAGGATGATTTGTACACAGGGAGGAAGAACAAAAGCCAGTTGCGTTTGTGTATGTACCTGAAAATTCGAAAACTTGTCTTTAATTTTTTTCATGTAAATATCAGTTTTTGTTCCAAGTATTCTGAATACCTTCCGGCTTACACGGTTGATACATGCATTGGGCTATCCTTATGGAAAAAAACACAATATATCCGCGAGCCAAGGGATTCTGGAGAACCTCTGTTGTATATACATGCTCACAATGACAAAATAAACCGTACACAAATAAATTGTACACGTCCTGATGGTCCTGTTTTCGTGTAAAGATTTAATGCATATGGTTGTATTAACTTGAATATTTTTGTCGACGCTAATACTCAACTATTTATAAAATATTTTATAGTAATATGGCATTGTATTGTATGACAGCTGTTAAGCGCAATGTTGTTCGTATATAGCGGAAACAGTTAGTCGACACCCGCCGCAGCGGTAAAGACCTTTACTAAGCTTTTGAAGTAGCTGTGATGGTGAACGAAAATAAATTAGTTTACTATTTGTCTTTATTGTTATATATATAGATTATATATATATATATATATATATAATCTATATATATAACAATAAAGACAAATAGTAAACTAATTTATTTTCGTTCACCATCACAGCTACTTCAAAAGCTTAGTATATATATATATATATATATATATATATATATATATATATTATATGCTCAACTGTTCAATGATTTCATCAACTATTTACGTAGTTGGTCGACAACTACAAAGAGTCTCTTTCACATAAAAATTTCAAGAACAACGACAAGATAATTATTTTTGGGTCATTTCTTTCGATAACGCATCTGTAGTACAAACAGCAAAATTTTTTATAGGCCTAGGCGGCATTTGTACCTTTATTGTAACCAAATTGTAAAATATAGCGGTTTTTTTTTGCAGAAATTTCACTAAGCTAAAGGCGCTCCACATTTATTCCTAATGTGTATTGTATTCCTAACACCTTTATTCCTAAGGTGTTCCAATAATTTTAGCATATCTACTGCTGCCAAATTCAATCGGAAGCGAGGCGACTCATATAGCTGAGATATGTTATTTTAAAGCTAGTAAAACCGTTAAGACTTTTTCCGCAACCCAACATATTAAGCAAAATGTATTTTTTGACGAATTGCTTTCTTCCACAAGTCCACAGGACTAAATTTGGTGGCGCTTATGTGTCGTACAGGGGAACTCAGGTGAACGGCAACTCAGTCATAGACGGCAACTTGCCCATCTGAACTACCACAATGGCGTGATTTGTCGAGTCGCTGGCTTGGCTAAAATTTAGTGTATTAATATTACATATTCTATTTAGCAGCATGGTTTCCTATGGACAGTGTTGAAGTTGCTAAAGAGATACATACGCTAAGATTCACATTTAGCAAGGACGTTTTTTAATGAACTATACGATAAAATGACCTTTATATAAAAATTTATTTTACAGCAGTTCTATAATCCTTACATTCACGAGCCCAACGGGCAGAACATCAGGCAAAAACATGCTTTATGTAATCTTTCTATTGAAGGATTTGTATCAGCGAATTACGTGAGTGCAAGCGCTGTATTGTATAAAGAAGCAGGTGTACACTGCACATATTTTAGCAGCACAAATTAGATTACAGTCCCTCAGTTTGATTGTTAGTGCTTAAGCAGTTAAAAGAAGAGCTAAAGTATTTAGGAAGGTCTGAGTACTTCTTGCTCATATTTATTTAATTTCTATTTCCTATTACATTTTCTTCTTTTGTCATTTAGCAACATACATACAACATATGAGTCAGATATATACACGGAGCACTCGGGTAGCTGGACCTGAGTCGAGAAATGTGGCACGACGATCAAATATTACATGGTGAGAACGCACTATATTTTTTCAAATATATATATATATACGTTTATATATATAATGTGTAAGGTGGAAGGGATATTCACATCATTGGCTTGCCTGTGTCTGTTCATATAGTCCTGCTTTATTTTCGCCGTTCGACCCCAAATCCACTTCCCCGAATGTTCTGGTATATAGTTCTTTTGCTTTTGTCCGCTTACCGGTGTGTGTTTTTATATATATATTCTTTTTTATGTTAAGAAGATTTTTTGTTTTCTGCGTAACATTTTATACTAATTATCGTCATGAAAATAACAGTTACGGCTAGGCACAATAGCGGCACTAGCCTAATCTCTAGACCAAATGATGATATTGTCGTATAAGTTTGATGTTCGTGCATGCAATAAGAACAACAGGAGGAGCGTCAGTTTATAAAGACAATAATAACTTATAAGAATAGCAAGGGTAATAATATATGCAAGTGTATGAGAGAACATGAGGTGAAGTTCACTTACCACTTAAACGTTCATCTGTGATACATGTGCCTACATACTTATGCTAAAAGTAATCATAATAATAGTTGTAGGATAATAATACGGTCACGTATGATAGCGTTGCGATTGGTTTTCCAAATTTCCCTCGGCGGAGGGGCACTATGCTATGCACGGCCCTTCATCTAAGACACAAGTACAGCAGAGCTGATTTGCCGACCAATGATCCAATCTTAAAATAAACGTTTATTTGGTATGCTACAGTTGTTTAGAATTAATTTTTTTTTTCTGCATTATATATATGTATATATATATATATATACATATATAAAATGCAGAAAAAAATTATATATATATATATATATATGCATACTAACAGTTATCTGTTGAGATGAAGTATAGGAAAGTTCAGTGCATTTTCATGTGCTAGTCTCGTGTGTGTGTGTGTAGGCGTACATACGATGCATTACATGAATTCTGTTAATATAAAGTCTATTGTTAGTTTTATGTGCATTCGATATAGATGGTTAATATGAAGCAAGTGTAGGTAATATTTGTCACATGATGTCATGAAGGGTAATGGCTAAACTGAATGGTTTCGTTCATGCTTCATAAACGGATTTTCCTTGGGAAACAGTTGTTGTTTAAATTTGTTTTCATTTATTGAATTTCTACTGTTTAGACAGTCACATAACTGAATTTTCTACCAGTAAAAACCAGTGGGTCGAAATTGTAAGGTGGAGTAGTCCCTGTTGCGACTACTGCCAACCCCATTACTTCGGGGATCCATTTATGCCGCTACCGATGACGACGGTTTTTGAACTTGTAGGGACGTTTTCAGCGGGGGGAGCCGATCCAGAGCTAGGAACCGCGGCAAAGGGTTTACCGGATTCTAGGTTTACCCTATAAAGACAGATAGGGCTGATTCAATGAATTAGGTGTATTATATATCTCATATTGCATTAAGAATCTTGAGCGAAATATTGGAGTACCTTTTTAAAAACATGGGCCAGGAACGAGAGGAACAAACTTGACAGAAGCAAGATAGAGCAAAGGCACCTTCCTTTTTATCAACTAGAGCTAACCCGACGGCTGCTACCCAAGCTTGAAATCTCTATATGACAAAATTGATTTTCTATTTACTTGCTAGTCTTGCAGGATTTTGTCTATTTTCTTGGCGACATGTACAGAATAGGCGAACAACATCTGACACCTGCAAATATTTAGGCTTCACTTACCAAATGAGTACGGCAATAACAGCGAGAACAAGAAGTGCTACCCCTGCAACGATAGGTAAATTATGCTTCTTCGGAGGTGGAGGCACAAATGATTTGCCGTTAGCCGTATGACTTTCGTTTGTGTAGGACTTGATCGTATGGTGCCGACGTGTTCGTACGATACTTCCGTCGTCTTGTATTTGTATTTTTTCGTGTTCTCTCGACAATGTGTTTGAAAAACCGTTATCGTCAACTATCTTCTCCGAGAAGCCGCTATTTTTGAAGTGTTCGGTGTTGTCGCTTGTAGCTCCAACAACATCGTACTCATCTGTTTCGTCCTTGTCGGCCTCGTCCTCTTCATCGGCTGAGAAGCTCGAGATGCCCTTGTCGTAGTTGTCGCCATCAGCTTCGTCACCGCCAAGAAGACGAATCAACTTTCGCTCGTAGATAGACCGCGTAGAGTCAAGGATGGGACCGACATGCTCACCTGAGGATACGGAAAATTAACAAGCATTAAAACTAAGCTTTTAAGCCTTCAGCTTGATAGCCACTGAATCAAATAACCCATTAACAATATGGCTAGATAATTTGTATGAATGAAAGAATTATTTAAAAAAAATTTGTGAATCAGTTGTTTGCTTGAATTTAAAAAAAAAAATGAAAAGACTTTGCTTATATAGCCCTATGGAGGTGATTCAGGCAATACCACAGTGAACGATGCATCTTTAGATTCAAAAGCATAGTAATAAAGAATCAAATGAATGTAGACAGTGCGCTATATGGCATTATTTTGTGCTTACCGAGCTCCTTAAGTTTGTAGAATATCTCGTCGTTCGTCAGATGTTTCACGTTGGTTGCGCTAGTGATATGTGAAGTGTCTAGAGCCACGGGTTCCTCCTCGTCCGAACTGAAACCACCGATAAGCGAATCGTTTGGAGATACTGTCGATACCTGTTGATCAAGTATTTTTTCTCGATATAGTTTTACCAGTTCGGCTTTTTTCATCTTCGAACCAGTCTTGACACCAACATCGGCCAGCGCATCGCGTAACTGATCCTTAGTCATACGTGACGAAGGCATCTGCGGAAAATAGAAAGGCCATACCGGCAGATTATGTGAATAACAAGCAGTCTTCATATTGCATTAATAACTAGTTTGATTTACAAAGGAAGAACATCAAGAACAGAATGTGTGTACAGGTTCACTTGTCTTTCTTCTTTGTGACATAATGACAGCTGTGCAATTTGCCTACCTGATTTCAGTTATTATGTCTTGTCTCGCAGGACATTTCAATTAAATTTGGTAATATTTACAACAGCTTTACATCAAAATTGTTATTTGGGTTTGATACTTATTGAATTGTTAGTGCTTCTGGCGGACCCTTATTTAGTAACCCTATAGCTGAGGTCAGAACAGCAGGTGTTAATGACTCTGTTTTCCGTAAGCCAGCTTTTCATGATTTGATTAGGACTGCTGACTTAGCTTTAGACTTTAACAAATTTTTTGGCTTATTTTTGTTCGATTAAATTCGAACAAACTAGAGCAAACTCAGTGGTATTTACATCACAAATGACCGTTTTGCGAAGCGCTATTTGTAAAATGGCTGTTTATAGAAAATTACTTCATTTTCTATCACAAAGAAATAATTAAAATAATTTTAATATTGATTTAAATGGTATAGATAAAGAAAACTTCTTAAATAATAGCAGCCTAGGTCATGGATGCAGGTAGAGTCCTAAATGTTACACATTTTGTCGTTGCTCTGAAAAAGCCTAGAACGTGCTGCTTTCCTAAGAAGGGATAATTTCTTTCTTGGGAATCGCGCCTATTTTTCGCATACTTTATGTCTCGACATACAACACGAAAGCTTCACGGAAGAGAGATACTCTTAAATACTTTGCAGCGCTTGCACCAAATAAACTGCAGGTTTCTAAGCATCTGCTTTCCTATCAGAAAATTAATTCACCAATTCTAGTGATTGTCAAGCTGCTCATATGCAATGTTAGTAAGCTGTACTTAAGTAATTATAAATTGAAGTTGGACTTTCAGGTCTACCGGAAGTGTCGTTATAGAAGTAAAGGCGTTAAAAATAGGATAAATTAGAGGAAAGGAGTAAAATCATTTCTGCCACTTTCAAATCTCCTTTTAGGGTTACTAAAACACAAATAGGTATGAGAAGTACAAGTCCTGTCAGTACCATGATGAATACTAGAGCTAAAATTTTGTATTTATGCCGATAAATTGTTGAGAGTTTTTCACAGAGCTATTTTTCGTCTGTAGCATCACTTAGGATTCATAGAGAATAATTAAGCTACACTGGAAGAGTTCTACAGAAAAGAAAGGTCATACTTAGTTGCAAGTACGCGAGAAATTAGGTCAATCACAGGTAGAAAACTTGATTTGTTTCCGAAAATCGTACAGAAATTATTCCGACGTTGTTATTGTTTGTTCTTCTAAAATTAATATATATATGAAATGTACCGTTAAGAGAACTAGTGACCTTAGAATCTTATAAGGTAAAACACCTCGTCAATGTGAAAGCAAAGGCAAATTCTTAATGTAGAGTAAAACTTAATATAATGTCATAGCAGCCCACTACCTCTTCAGTAATCATAACACTAAAACTGCGGAGCAAAGTCGTCAAAATCAGGAGCTGCATACAATGTCTTCCACGACCGCCTTAAATTCAAAGCGCAAAGTATTCCTTTAATCGAAAATATACTGTGATCTATGGAGACACTTACTGGGACATTCTTAGATCTTTAGGTAGGTGGAATTTGCATAGATATGTAAATTTGTAACAATGTGCATGGTCGAGCGATGAAATATCGATTCGGCTGCTCTATCCTTTTGTTTTTTTTTAATCTTTTACGCCTATTATTCGAGAGAGAAAAGATGTCGGATGCATCTAGGAGACGCCATTTTTTTTACAGATCTCGACAGGATGATGCACAAAGCACTGCAATAATATTTTACCTTTGGGTCAAAGTCAGTCCACCTGGTAGATGATGAATGATAGCAAATACGCTCTATTTTTTCTACGACGTATCTCTCTCTCTCTCTTTGCAAAACGGGCTTTCGAGCAGACGCCAATTGGCGCTTATCATTTTCCGAATAGTAAGATCTGCACAGCACAAGTAGATCACTGCAAGAGAATGACAGGACGTCTGGCGGAAAACCTATTGCTAGATAAAAATAGAACGAACCTTTTGTCACAAAACGCTAGTCAATTTGGAGTGTATACGAAAAGAACCTCATCCGATCTACTAGTTTATTGATATGGCTTGCATAGTAGATAATTAAAGTATCACTTAAATACAAGATTTGTTCTGATTAGATGAAACCAAAAATTATAATATGTAGTATACAAATATTCAATAGTATTTAACAAAGAGTATTGCAAAACAGTGCTTAAAATGATGTATTGGCTAGTGAGCGTAACGCGTACTTGCCGTAACCATCACAACGAACAAAGATAAAGTTGCGTACTCGGCCATGACATACATAGCGTCACCAAAAAACAATTAGCAGGCACTACCTGGCCTATTAGATATGGTCAACCAACCGATTAATATGAAGCCACTGTCAAGCGGTAAACAAAAAACAAGACTGAAACCGTCCTTTGAGGAGGCTGAAGAAAAGGATATGTTTTAGCCACTTTCTTATCAAACAGCTCCAAACCACCGCAAAAGGCACACCGAGAGTAACGATGACTAAGCGGAAATAGCTCCAGGCGGACAGTTTCGTCTTTACCTTTTAGTCATCAGTTCCTTTCATTTGGCAGACCTTAGTAGCGCCGCCACTGGGCCAATAACCGCAGGCCCAATTATCTTCTCCTTGCCATAATAATGATAACAATGGTAACACGTAATAAATATGCATCTGTTTGAAATGCGTAGTTTGTGTTATCGGAAGTAATTTCTAAACAGGAATTGAGATATTTAAGAATTCAAAGTATATTCAGTATTTCCTCAGTTTGCGACAAATTGATGTTAGCACCCTGTGGCTTATGCTAAATATATCAAGGTGACTATTGTGATATTGATTATAATACATCAATACTGCCACATGCACTCCAACTAAACTGAAGTTTTAAATTTCATAAATTCTAATTATGCAACTATAAAAATACAGATTAATATTCGATGAGTGCTAATGTATATATCAGAACATACATTTGTAGAACAAAATAATATCTGTTTCTTACAAGTTACCCTATTCGGTATTAGAACTGTCTCTTATCAGATTTTCATCCGATATTTGATACCGAAGTATAGTTCTCGGATCGAGTTGCCAATGTACTTATTTTTAAACGCTTTTGCTCGCGAACCACATTTATTTATTACTATATTCTACTTCGAAATTAAAAGCGACACGTAAAAAACCTCGTGGAAGACAAGCGGAAGCATTACAGGGTTCTACTGGCCACAAAGTGCATTTCTCGCATTACACTGACAGTTACAAACAAGTTAGAAATTTCAAACGCGCTTAGTTTAGATAAGTCATTCAGACAAATTATTTTATTACGAAAAACGCTGTAAGACTAAGATAACGTAATAGCCATTAACATAATTAGGCATAATAGCCATTTGGTCACTATTAAGAATGAACTTAGTTCAACGTTCAATAGAACCAACTGTTCAATAATACTTCCACTTATTTGTATTGCTGCTGCTCGTCATTCCAATATTTTTCATTTCGTTGGTAGCAGTACTAAAATCATTTGAAAAGTCGCGCTTAATTTCAATCGGCACTTCAGGTTCTAGCCCTGCTAACTTCCACAAGTGCGTTCGCAACGTCAAGGACTATTTCACTGGCTATTTACCTCACCACGCATGGAATTGTGAATTAATTTTTAAAAGATTTGAAAGCGATACACAATACTTTCAACAAGAAACGTTAACCGATTTAATAGAATTTTAGAACTTTAGGTGCATTTGTCGCTTAATGTTCTTCCGAGTGAATTTAAAGTTGCTTCTATGACAACCCGGAACCTTTATAGCAAAACAAATTATTTCTGTCGCTGGTTCTATAGCATACTTTCCACTACTCTGGACTCATCAAGAGATCAATGCAAAAGATGAAACCGAAAGAGATGTGCTTCGAGTTGTGCGTTCGGTTCTGGCGTTACACATTACCTAAAATGGCTGACACAAAACAAGCTATGTCTATCTCCGTTTTGAACCTTAACCACCTCAGGTGTTCCTAACCTTAGCAGGCAAACATGTCACGCTCACCTAATTACGGAAACTCAAGTTAAACGGTAGTACGATCCAAATAACGCTTTTCATTAAATTATCACGGAATAAAATCAATGCGAAAGGCGTAAGTGCTCCGAAACGGAATCACATTCTGCTGTGTTAACAATAATCTTTCTTAATCTCTTCAAGAATAACTTCAGAGAAATTGAAATTTACGACTTAGAAAAAGACATTTGACGGTCATATTACAGATATACTTTTATTATTAGTGTTATTGGTATTATTACTATGATTACGTTGTGGACCATTGTAATAATCGAAGTTCAAGGCTTTCCTACACGATATCGGGAAGCTGCCGGTGCTCGATGTAATTTCTAAACGTGCGATTCATTTATCGCTAAAACTAATAAGAGAGCAAGAACAAAATAATTAACAACCCTCATAGAGAAAAAATACTTCAATAAAGTGCTTCTACCGAGATGTCAGCTGCTCACTATGTGGGTTAAGCCAACCGGTTCCTCAAGTGAAGATTGACCGAGATACGACAGATGAGGAAGGGAGGCAACAGTCATCATTGGCACCTTGCTGCCCATATCGGCTTGGTTGGGCGGGTCAATGACTTCACATTACAGGAGAAAAATGTATGTACTCATTTCCCGCATAGTGGCAGAAGTACAGGTGATAGAGGCAGCGTCATCTAATAGAATGCTGTGCAGCTCGGTGCATATGGCTATTAGAAATGGTTAAAAACTATCCACAAACCTAAACATTCTACATGAAAAGCTCTACAAGTATTTCTCAGATTTGATATAGATTTATATTCCTATCTATTTATGCTACCAAATTTACTCTATATGTAATGCAATGTCTGGTATATAGAATGAGTTTGGGTACGAGCTATAGATTTGAGTTGATAAAATATAAGTCCTCCTAACGCTACGATTTTTAACGGCACTGATTAATTATACTAGAGGCAAATTAGGGGCAGAAGTAGAAAATATTTTAATTCGGTATCCGTTACGGAACAGTACCACTAGGGAAAAAGTAGTTTTGCAAAACGGATCAGGCAGAAACAATCGACAACATTAAAGCACTTGGCAACTTACAACGCATACAAATAACCAACTTTATACTAGATACTTTTTCTGTATTTGCGCCTGCAAGCTAGCTTATGGCGGATGTCATCAGATATACGAATTCGAAATGTTGCTGAAGCATTCCCAGTTTTCCATGACGTCAGCGACAAAAAACCAGTTATTAAAAAAAATAATCACATTACATTGCAAGTATCCAACAATACTGTTAATACGCGAATAACGTATCCTTTTTATGCACTTAGCAAGAAACAAGCAAACACATGCCGGTATTAACATACCAGGGAACTATTCAAAGGAAAGCCCATCGTTTCGCCGCTGTTAACCCACTTCAGATGTCCTACGACAAACAACAGCAGTTGGTTGGCAACTTGGCGACGTGGGATTTGGAGACCGCGATTCTCCGTTTGTACATTTGCTGCCTGTCCGGCGGGCAACTTCGAGCGTTGACCGCGCAAGAAAGAGGGAGAGAATTTATCTGGAAAGGCCAAAAGCACTGTCACTGGATTTACCTTGAGTATGAAGGCTAAGGCCGCCAAAAAGGGCGCTACTTCAAGGCACGGGTATGTCGCACTGCTACTGCCGAAAAACGTCTGGTGTAGAAGATGCACCAAGAAGCACAATCGCCACCAACGGGCCGATCGCTGTATGCGAATTTCCCTATTTCTGTCGTATACCGGGCCGATCGCACCCCGAAACCTCTTGCCGACAACAACAGCCGCCGTCATCGCCGCCGCGGCGCACAAACGGATCGGCTAGCTAACACGCGCTGCCACTGATGAAGTGATCTTTCTCTGGCTTATCGATAGGCGCATGTTGAGCGCGGGCGGTTACTCAAGGACGGACAATAGCGTAACAAGCTACGGTGAAGTTGCAAGGTTATGATTACTCTGTGAGAATTCTTGGGTTGAATGGAACTATCGACAGCAGAAATCTGTTGGGAGAGAAAAGTAAAAATTTCACTTCCTTTTGCTTTGCTATAAATGCAAATGAAATAGGATTTGAAAACTATCTAGTGTTCGTACCTTAAAATTGATACATTGCATTTGCTCATAGCCGCAATATTAATTGGGATGTAGATGCATCACCAAAGGACTTTGTTTAGGTTTTTCTTTGTTTATTTTTTCCACTATGGACTCGCATACATTTATGAGCAACTAGCTTTTCGAAAATGTTTTCAATTAAAATTTATACAAAAAACAAGAGAAAATACGATGTCCCAACAATAATCTAAATTCTTCCTTGGACTTGCCGAAACCCATGTGTACAAGACCTATCTAAATTTTTCAGGCGGAGGATCTCCGAGATTTACCAAAGAACACATGGCAAGCAGGTGCAACATGTAATCAGTAAGAATAGGAAATGGTGATTGTCAGACAGGTTTTTTGATAAAGTCTATACGGCCATAGAGTCAAAAAAGATGAAATCAATTATTAGGTTTTTATGCTAGTTTTAAAGGTAGAATTAGAATGACCATACACTATAAAACGATGAGGCAAGTCTTTCAAAAACTTTTTCTAAATATTTAAAGCTTAACTGAATACACATTTGCTATATATATATATATATATATACATATATATATATAAGCATTATCGAGCTCTTCAAATCGAAACCGCATTAACAATTTTCCTGTTTTCCTCATGGATATCTTTTTCGACTTTTTTAAAAGCTGCGCGCAAACTGTAAAACTAATAAAGCAGATTAGCGTTTTCTGCCAAAAAAAGGTTTTCAATCATCGTAGGTTTTTCCTGGATTTTCTGGATGTTAAGAAACTGGATAAACCCCAATGCTCGTTTAAATTGGAAAAAGGCGCACTATTATCCGCGATTGTGGGTGTTTGATTTGCCCAAAAAGAATTCCCTGTGTTCTAGTACTAACGGTAGCGGATAAGCGGACGCTCGCTATGACCGACACCCCGTTAACATTTGTTCTTCTTTCTAAATTAAAACGCGCCACTGAAATACACCCGAGTTTTAATTACAGTGACAACTTAAATTAAGTATATATAATATAACACTGTATATAATAGAAGAGGGCGCAAAGGCAATGTAACCTCTATACTCATAAAGGCGCCATTACCAGAGAGCAGCACAGTGCACAGAGCGCATACCACGTACAATTGTACGGTCCTCCTAGCGGAACGCGGGAACGTAAGTATTATATTCTTGCATATATATATAAAACGCATGCACCCATGCGTTGTCAACTTCAAATATATTTTAATGTAGCAGTTTTAACTCATGGCCGCGTATATCTTGGTTTTTAGCGGCGCTTCGATGATTTTACAAAAAATGTATAGATATGTGGTCGGAGCTCTTTCAGTAGAGAACCTGTAGTATTGTGAATTGGCTAAAAAGATCCTTCCTAACGCTATCGTTTCACTAACATTTCTCACAAAAGCTAGTTGGCATATGTGGTTGCTCACGTACACTGCAACTGTAAAAAGAATCCGGACATCGATTCAATGTATCGCCTAGCATCTCTTAAAGAAGGCTCTTGAAAGGCTACTAAAACAACCGAACATTCGTGAATTTTTTTAGTTCAGGGAGCGCGAGGTCCGGCTTTCTTTCATAGTCTGTTGTTTGTTCCGAAAATGTCCGTGTTGTTGGGACTGCAATTAATTTTTGTTAGACTATGTTTATATAATGATCACTCTCAACCCTCTGTCTTTGATTGACAATTTGCTATTTGTTGATATGTTACTCTGATGTATGCTTCAAATTTGTAAGTGCATATTTTGTTTGTAATATTGCTGAAAAATGTATGCAATATGTGTCACTACGATTCATCTTACTTGGCATCATAATGATACATTCTTGTTCTTACATGAGTGGCGCGGCACAGGTTAGAATTCAAGTCGCATGATACTTCCTGTTTTACACGCCAACCGACAGAAACTCTCTGTGAGACGCCTCTCAAAAGCACTAATAGGCTTTGTTTGGCTGTCCCTTTCTATGAGCATTGCGCGCCGGGATGTGTAATGACACAATATTGTCGCAATAGGCCTATCGTCTGCTCACTTAAATCCTCCGTGCATGAGACCGTTGGCAAGGCAGTGGAGCCTTCATGGGAAAACACTTCACTCCAAGCACTGGCGGCGGCGGCGCTCTTAGACTGGTACGAACGATTGCGAGCGTAGTTGCGTTTGAGTTTTGTGAAGATAGGAGACAAAGTGCGAAGGAGAGAAAACGCCTAGGGGGGCCAAGGTTGCTAAGGGGATTGTCGACAACGTTAGTAAAAACCCTCTAAGGGAAAAGACCGTCTGCAAGCTATGTGGAGAGAGCTGCGTCGGGATCTGAGTGGGGCATAATTGAGAAAGAGTAAGGCCCTGCGATAATACAACGAGGGCCTTTAGCTTAGGCTCGCTGCGTGCTGCTACTGCTGTTGGTTGTAGTCCAGCTGTCTATCCGTCTTGCGCCTGCTGCCTGCCTGTCTGTCTGGCTCGCAGCACGCGCATGCCCAGAGAGCGCACTTCCAATAGCGGTCAGTGTTCGTTGCTTGTCCGCCGCGTAAGCGCTTGCAACCAAGTCAGACTGAAAGCTCTTCACCCCGTTGTTGAGGTTGTTGCCCACGGCGCCGTCGTTCAGTGCGAAAACTGAGCGAAAAGTACGTCGAGCGCGTAGCAATAGCACACAGACGGCTAACGCCAGCCGCAGTATAGATACAGAAACTGCAGGCCGAGTGGAAAAGCCAGGCACGGCCATCGCAATTACTGCTACTAGTGAAACCATCATCGTCCTCGTCATCGTCAATCGCCATTCCCTTTTATCGTCACGATTACCAACGCGGTTTGTGTGCGTGTTATATTGTGAGAGCGAGTCAAAGCAATTGACGAAATTGTTCAACACGGACCGACTGAGTGCTACGGCGCTGTCAGCATGACCATTGTCGCAAGCAGGCTTCCAACGACGACGACGTACGCGATAACAAAGAAACAAGACAAAATCAGGCAACACTAGAGATTTTCGAAGAGAGCTTCTGACTGCTCCCTGCGTCTCTCCTACCAGCTCACTACCTGACAATATTTTTCTCTGTCACTCGCATTTAATATTTATTTTTTGTATTGTGCAGTGCGCGACATCGCTTTTATCCACAATACATTATACTACTATATTACAGTTATTGACTAAAATGAAAACAGGACAAATACAGCAGTATCTGAGCAGAGCGAACTGCTTCGGCAGTAACCGCGACGAGAGCCACAAAGCGGTGGCGTAACTTTTGGAATCTGTAATAATCTCTGCAGCTGCCGTAGCAGCAGGCCACGTTAGGCGCATGTGGCAGCTGCTACCGGCTTGCGTACTCTGTCACTCAAACTCTAGCGCCCGCTGCTACGACGCGACTATAATACTCGTTCTACTATTACAGATATCACTGAGCCTTCGGGCGAGTCGTGTCCAGGGAAGTGCCGTAAGTTGGGGCCTCGATCAAGTGTGATCACGCGTAACTACCAACCAGTCAGCCCGATAACGATAACGGCAGACAACGTAAATAATTTTGGCCGCTCGCTTTGTCCTATCTCTGCCGGACCATCGGCTCTCTGCAGCAGTAGCACTGATCTAAATATACATATATATATATATATATATATATAGACAGAGCGCGGCAGTAGGAAAGAAGAAGAAAAGGAGGAAAATAAAAGGAGGGTGGTCGTCGCGGCACTGGTGGTAAGTGCGGTGAACAATCTCGGGCCGACGACATTGGTTCAGGCTGACCAGCACACATATCGTTGATCGGTAAATAAAGAACAGAGACCCACGTCTGCGCCATTGAGATAGATCCTTAAGGAAGCGTACATACGCTAGTATACATTTGAACACAGTCAGATACACAGCGGACTAGAATCTAGAACCTGCGGAAGCAGTGTTGCGGCGTGCGATTGTAGCTGCGGGAAGTACAATAAACCTTGGTGCTTTTCGAAGGCAACACGCAAACCTCCAACGTTAAGTTCCTGCTGCTGCCGCCGTCACCGCCGCCGCCGCCGCCGCCACTACTGTTGCTGCTGGTGGCGACGCCAGAAGCAGCTGGCTGGCCAGTGCTGCCGCTGCTACTGCTATTCGGGTATCTGTCTGTGCACAGGCCAGAAGCGGAAAGAAAAAAGCTTCTTTGGCTCAGCTGGTGGAAGGTCTAGAGAGCGGCCTACTGGTCGTCGGCTGGGGACCCAGCAGTGGCAAGGGTAGCACAACGCCACCACAAAACAGCAAAAGCGCAGCCGCAATCGTCACATCACACCAGACAAGGCAGGAGTCGAGCATTATAAACTTACATACATAGTGGTGGTTTAGGTGGCACGCGCACGTCGCATGCAGCCAGCCGACGGCGGCGGCGGCGGCGGCGGCGACGACGACGAAGAATCATCGCGACTGTCATAGACGGTGCACCAGCACCGTACTAGCGTCATCGTCGGTGCTAGCAGCGCGAGAGAAGGCCGGTCCCTGCTCGTCACTGGTATCGGAAAGCCAGCGAGTGAATAGAACGGAACCAGTGAACAGAGGCACAGGCCAGGAACTGCAGTTAGCCTGCAGGCGGTCGGCCTGACACATTACCGCTCCTCTTCCTGCTGCTGCTGGTAGTGGTAATGGTGGGTTTGTGTGGCGGGGCGACTGAAGAAGGTTTTGCGGCCTGCGCTCGCTTGTGGCCGTTCACGCCAGCAGTTACGGCCAGCATTAGACAATCGGTGGCAGAACCTACTGGCCAGTCAGCCACCAGATCAGGCTCGCCGGCCCCGTAGCAGCGGCGACAGCCACAACAAGTTTAGGGCAGCCGAGGCGATACGCTACAATCTCTATGGCTACGACGGCTGCGAGAGCGTCGTAGGGTCGCAGCCTCTCAACGAGGACTACGACGACGGCGGCGACAACGACCGACAGTAACCGACCGCTGCTGCTACTGCCATAGCTGCGGAAGCTCGGCAGTAACGCGCGGTGTTCGGCCAGTTTGTCGGCTTGGCATGGTCTGGTCCCGAGCCTGAGCTGCCCGCTGAGCCTGATTTCGGGGTGGGTAAAATAAGCGCGGCCAGCCGGCCAGCTTGCTGGCTGTCTGGCTAGCTAGGTGGCTGTTAACAAACGAATGAATAGCGGGCCAGCGAGCACTAGCAGGAAGAACCACGGTAGCAAAAGAAGGCAGCCAGACCTGCCGACAGGCCGCGAAGGCTACCAACAGAGCCGTGGTGGCTCGAACGCCAGCAGCAGCCGCCTGACCGACCAGCAGTTCGGAAGAGGCCGGATCGGACCCATCGGGCGGCAGGCATACGACGGGACTGGCCAACAAGCAGTTTAGTCTCGTCGCCTTAAACCGAGCTGCTGCTGCTTCTTGATCCGAACGAACCCACCGAAGAAGCAGTGTGAATCGTAGTAACACTAACTCACCAGCTGGATAAGCAACAGTAACTGGACCACAACGACATCGATTAGCGGTAACTGATTCTCTCTAAGTTCCAGCTATTGCTCCTCCTCCAGATAGTGCGACCGATCGAACAAGCCACAAGTCCGCAGTCCAACAAACACGCGCGCCGATCGTGTTCGGTAGTAGATCGGCGGCCATCACCATCCGTGTTCGTCACTCGTGCTTTATACTCCTCATTGTTCTCGTCTCGTCGTGCCGAACTGTGCTCAACACACGCGACGCTTGTTACGACAACTGCGGCTATCAGTACTACCGTCGCTATCACTTCTACAGCCATTGTAATAATAGGCGTTATACCAGGAACTACCGTAATAGTACCCACACTAATTATTATAAATAATAACAGCAGCGGCGGCCGCAGCAGGCACACCATCAGCGGTCCTACAGCCGGTTAGAGTTACGCGTAGTATATAGTTGTGTGTGTTCTCCGGCAACACCTCCGGCTACTAGCATTCCGTCTACGTGAGTGTTTATGTTATATACATATATATATATAAAAAAGGAGGAAAGAAGGCAAAGATTAAACGAGGAAGTCAATTTCGTGCATGCTCAAGTCCACGAAGGGAATCACCTTTGGACGTGTTTGTTGTGACCAAGCAATGGATGACCATAAAATAGTACAGCGTCATGACAGTAACAACTGCAGGATTACGCGACCTATTCATTGTTATACAAATGTTGAGTGTCTAGTGAGTTAACAATAGTTCTCAGTATCGCTGCAACCAGTAAAATTTTTGTGTCAGAAGTCGAAGTTGGCCACCAACGGCCATTCATACCAGCAGCATGGATGCTATCTCGTATGAGGCCAATTTTCTACTACAGTAACAGAACCTAATTGTTTACGGTGTCCATCTCCCCGTGTTCGCCCGTGCTTCGCCTTGTAAGTTATACCTGTTTGAGTGCAAATATTTGTTCCGGATCGGACGAATTCGACATTGTCTGAAGGCCACCGATAAGCGAGTAAGAGATAAAAGGGTTTTCGACATAATAGATAATTCCGGACATTGTTAGGCCCTCTGGCGATGGTTGTTTGAGTTTCCTAGCTAGTTTGGACAGGTGAAACTTCAGTTGAATACTATATTACCGGTTATAACCGACCCGTGAAGTGATACAAACTGCCGGCCTCCTCATACTTTTTCAAAAGCAATACATTGCAAATTCTGCTCTAAACAATATTTGATCGTTTACTTTTACAACAAAAAAAAGGGTAGGATGATGAAGACAAGGGCTGCAGGAAGAAGGGTGAACCAATGAAAGAAAAACCTAGGTAAGATATGAATAAAAGGCAAATGATCAAGTATTGTTTTAGCGACTTGAAGAGTGCGCTGTGTTCCACTACTACCGTTACTCTAGAGACGATCGCGGATTTAGGTTCTATACTGTTTATTTATTTTCGGTCGGACTTTAACAGCCTCTTTAGGTTATTCATTGTCTCCTGTGGCATGGGGACGGACCGGGCACTAGGCTAGGTTGGCCCGCGACGACTTGTGGCCTGCTACTGGTGACCACCGCCACTGTCTCGAGCTTCGGTCTGCGAGCATCCCGCAGGCCTTTAGTAGCCCCGATGATTGTTCGGCATTTGCACAGCCGCCGATGCAATACGTCGGCAGTTCTTTTGTTGCCGCGACGACCGACGACGACTGGTTGTCTGTGCTTTGCCATGGCCTGCACTCCGCACTGCACGAATTTCGTACCCAGAGCAAAGGCGCAAAGACAGACATAGATAGCAGAGAATGGCGTTCGTATCTCGGTACCACTACGCCGGCTAGCTTGTCGTACTATGAAGGAATTTGAAATCTACTCTTTACGACTACTTGCGATTCCCGCATCTCTCGTCATTTAAAAAAAGTAGGTTTTACGGATGGCTGAAAAATAGCTATGTTGGATGGCCGAAGGAGGGAGTTGCAATGTTACAGGGTGGCGTTGTGGCGCGGAGCCAATAAATCGGTAGTGATTCTACCAAACAAATCGGCATCGTAATCGTATACGCACAGACGTAAGAAAAGGTCTGAGAGATATCGAAAAGAATATCCAGACGCTTTATTGATATCTCGATCAGGTTTCGGTTATGATCAGTGCTTACTCCATTGGCAAAATTAGTCATAATTCTGAAAAGTTAACGACGCGCCGTAGTTTGTCCAGCAGCTTCTAAAGGCTTATTGTACTTAGACCAAATAATTGACGAGAAATATCAATAGAAATTTGTTTGTGAGCCTTGTCCCACGGAATACGGTCTGAGTATTCATCAATGAGTGAACATTAGACTAAGTAGAACGGCTACGTGCTAGAAGATAATCTGAGTAATCAATTTCTTGAAGCTGCGCCGTCTTATCTATCTAACCAGAAGGGGGCATAGCGAAAGTTATGTGGATGGAGTGCACGCTTATTATTTTGTGCTCATGGGGGGATACGAAGCGAAACACTCGATGGGGAAGTAGGCTACATAGTTGATAAAGATAACCTATCAATGGAGCAGCGAGGTGATACTAAAATAACTATTGACGGTTTCTTATAAGTTTCGCGTACGGAACGCGTCGGGCATTATTGTGCGAGTCCAAACATGTTTCTTTGTCATTCATGTTGTTCGTTCCGTGGCCACAGTTAATGCACGTGCATGTATCTCGTATGCCTTTATCCTTACGAAAGCTCTTAATCCGATGGAAAAATTTAATTCAACATTTTTTTTTTTGGAAAGAGATTCTTTTTACAATGAGTTGTCAATTCTGACTTGCTGCACTGAATCTTTGCGCGTCCTGTTTTTTTGTTCGCTGGTTGACGTTTGTGAAGTATACTGACGGATGATTCACTGAAACCCGTTGGTTTGACTACTGCCAATTGCCTGAAAGAAGTGCGCTCCCGGGGAGCCCTACCGCTGCTTGCGGCTTGCCAACGACGGCCTCGTTGGCAAAAGAGCACCGATTTTTTAGGTTGTAGTACTGTTTCAATAGGCAGCAGCCGGCCAGCTAGCAGACAGGAAAGAACGAAGGTGATGTAGGTAGTGAGTCGGGACTGGCGAAGGTGCTCGGCGTGATGGTCCACCGATGGGCTGGGCAGTGGCTATATAGTCGGTTTAAACGGTTTCGGGCCTTGAGGGTAGATGAGAGAGTCTCGCGCAGTACAGAACAAGGACGATAGATCGCATGCGACCGCCACATGCCACTGGAAAAATGCCATACAGCAAGCGGCTCGAGTGTCAGCATAACGACCATATTGGCGTGCTAGCAATCAGCAGGTAACACTATTGGAGGACACTTCCTTACTTGTTTTCTCTGGTGCAGTGAAGACTAATATCGATTTCTACTAATTTATTCTGGTGTTTCTCTGTTTTGCTTCCAGCCAACATGGTGGACTGATCACATAAGAAGGCAACGGTTCGACAGCTCACGCTCGTAGAAGTACAAGCGAAGATAATCGAACGTAATGCAGCTAACGAAATATCAGTACGCCCCGAACTAGTGATACTGACATCAATACGATAGCACGAAGCCATTGGCATAATACATTCATACTAAATAAACCCACCATTGGCTAGGCATTTAACACGGGACGCATCACGTACATATACGTGCTGTGTGCAATATAATCACAATTTTTTCCCTTATTCAGTCAGTTAGTATATCCAGCCATTGTGATCTGATTCTGAACGCATCAATTAGAAGGCAAAATCAGCATCTATCATAGTGCATCAATCGCGTACCGAAAACAAATCAGGTGCGCTTTCGCCTTTACCTCGGGACCCGTCCTTCACAATTTCTCCCATTAAGTCACGCAACTCGTCACGTCCCTACGCAATGCACGGTTAAGACATCGAAACCTATTATTAAAAAGCCAGCTTCAAGCCATAGGAGTCGAACCCACAGCGGGAGACCCTTACTTCTGTTCGATGAGAAGCCACGCCGCCAGATTTTCACCGTCAGGTCCTGTCGTCTACTCTTGTTATCACCGCCAAGTATAGACGAAGCGGGCAACCCTCGCGTGGGGTCATGCTCGCAGCCAGCCTACTACGACGAAGTCCAGCTTCGACCACAGCGCCGTTCGCGTCACACTCACCTGACAGTTACACGAATAGGATAAATCCCGCCGAATTTGCCAATCCTCGTTTCAGCTTCGCGCCCTCAAAGCACAGCTTCGGCTTTCGCAAGGTCTACCCGCACACTTCTATTGAGAAAGACTATTAAACTACTGTTAAGAATTATTGCAAGCGGTTTAGAGAACCGATTGGAAAAACGCGTTGACTCCGTCGAGTGTAAATCCATCTTATGTACAGACTATTATTGCCAGCACTAGTTTGCCTAGTAGACGTAGATCAACAATTCTATTATAACTATTATTATTATAGTTGTTGTTCTCCTTGTTGTGATTATTGCTATTACTGCGACAACTACGGTTATCATAATCAAACTTCTCGCTGCTCGTTTAGTGGCTGTCGATCAGATCGAGGTAGAGGCGCTCACGGGAGGTACGTCATGCATCCACCATGAAAAAGCAGCAGTTGTGAATCGGACTCTATACTAGCCTGCTGACTCCAACAACTTATTATTATTGTTGTTGTTATTACTACTGCCTACTATCACTGTCAGTGCTATTGTTACTGCTACCGTAAAATACACAGTCTCACGTTCGATCAACCAGCCTCTATCGTCTATTTTTGGACCCGGTGTCAACATTTGCGGACTGTTGCAATTGCTTCTGGCCTCGTTCCCTTTGATCAATTAATTTCGTTATTACTGCTATAATTGTTTATATTGTTGTATTATAAACTATAATTGTACTCGTTTCCCGAGCTGCCAGTCATGATGCGGGAGGAGGCTTTGCCTATTCCCGCCACTTCAACATCGGCCTGAGCTCTTGACCTTGGAGGGGTCAAGGTTCTCAGCGATTCAAGGTGGTGACGTCTGACGCGCTAACGAGACACCGTACTGGCACCTTACTAGAACGGGCGGCAGACGCAGCACGCAGCAAAAGCGTGCGTGTCTGCTGCCATGGCTATGATGATGATGGGCGGTGCCGGAGCTAGCGGCGGCGGCGTCGGTCCGCACGTAGTGCAGTCGGGAGGCCGTTTCGATTTTGATGACGGTGGTACATACATCGGCGGCTGGGAAGACGGCAAGGCCCACGGCTTCGGTATCTGCACCGGACCCAAGGGCCAGGGCCAGTACTCGGGCAGCTGGAATTATGGCTTCGAAGTATGCGGTGTATACGTGTGGCCTAGCGGGTCGTGCTACGAGGGCTCGTGGCAAAATGGCAAACGGCACGGGCTCGGCGCCGAAACACAGGGCAAATGGGTGTACCGCGGTGAATGGACTCAGGGCTGCAAGGGCCGCTATGGAGTACGTCAGTCCCTTACCTCGGGCGCCAAATATGAAGGGACCTGGGCCAACGGTCTTCAAGACGGTTACGGCTCAGAAACCTACGCCGACGGTGGTAAGTACTAAAACCACTACTTTTCCCTGACCAACAACTGTATAACATCTACTAATAAGATTTTTGCTGCACTCACCCGTAGGTGTTACGTTGTAAAAAATTAATGGCCGTTTTTCAACGTTCCTTCTACCTTCTACTTTTTTATTATTTTCTTACATCTAAAAGTGGTCCTTTTTCTCCTCTCTAAGCCCGTTGGTATTTCATTGTGTAGTGCGCGCAAGTCTACGTTGAGTTTAGGCTCTAAAAATAAAAACCCTAAATGAAACTTAAATGTCAATAAATGTGCATTTCCGACGCCAGTTCTATTTTGCCTTTTTATGGAATCAAGAAACTATTGAAGCAGCATGGAATTGTCGCGTGCAGTATTCGCTATAGGCTCCACGCCTAAGCAGCCTGCTCTAGAGTGGCTTGCGAAGTTCAATAAAATGATCTTGAAACTGGAGAATGTATTTAGCCCCAGTCAGCCATCTGAAGTGAAGGAAAATCACCTGAAGGTATTTCGGAAGGAAAACAGCCAGCAACTTATAAACTGGGGCAGAAAATTAATCGTAAACATACGCTCTTCGACAGGCATCTTCAATCTATCAAATGTACGCAAAAATTAGGAGCCTAAAAGACCAGAGTAAGGAAAACAGATGCGACTCGGATCCAACATGTCGCCCATCGCCGAGCAATACGCCGATGCAATAATAAGTTTCTATACAGAATTGTTACCGGTGACGAAAAATGGTGCCTCCACGTCAATATGAAGCAGAAAAAAATGTAGGTAGCATCCGGGAGATAGGCGCTTAGGCCCAGAATAAAGGCAGGTCTTTATCCCAAAAAAAACATGGATTTGGATTTAATGGCCCTGGAAGTGTTCCTTGCATTAGGGAATGTGCGAGAGGATCGAGACAATAAGCCGCAATCTGTATATGGCCTACTTGAATCGAGTGAGTGAGATAATCTAACAAGAAAAGGCCCGATAGACAAGGCAAAGTTCGTTTTCCGCGCCAATGCTAAGGAGTACATGACAAAGGTTCATGGCAGGCTTTTTTGCTTTTACTATAATCTCCAGACTTCGTACCTACACCTTTTTCAAATACTGAAAAACGAAGTTACATCTAGTAATGAAGAGTATTTGACTGGACGAGCTGTCTAACAGCAAACCTGAAAATTTACAGCCGCTAGATATAAGATGCTTGAAAGACGAAGGAAGAACATAAAGAGCCACAGTGAATACCTTACAAATTCATTCGCTATTGGAATTGAGTAAAACGTTATACTCTTTTTGTACACTGAAAAGCGACTCTTACTTATGTTACAACTGAATATGTGGTTAGAAGTCAGTAGCATTTAATTGATAGAACTGTTATCCGCAAGATCAGACCGTGTATGTGTGACGAATATACATGCGCAACTCGTTTTAATTCTACATAATAGAGTAAACGAATAGCAGACAGATACAAATCTGTGCAAGTAGTAGGGTTTAAAAAACGCTGAACTAGTGACGTCCTCAAAAGTGTGGAGGGTACCTGAAAGAGGCACAATTTGTAATTAATCTATTACTAAACAAATGACTATATGGTCGTCTTACTTTGTCTTGATGAATCTGCACTTGCCTACGCTGATGTGGACATAAATGTATTTCTTAATGGTAGCTCCATACAGAAGGCATCATACCAAAACTTAGTTACAGTAAAAACAAACAATAGCGGCTTAGGCGAACCAACGATGAGTTTAGCTGTGTACGAGTATAATGTTGACTGGCCATATTGGCACCGATACATGTCACATTGCTGTGAACAGAGAACTTTACAGCCAGTCAGATAACGTTGTATACTGTCTTTGGTCAAGGAGCTGGCCAAAAAAAAGCTTAAGCAATATCGAAAAATTCGGTGTACTGCACCTGCGGAGCGCTGCTCGACATTCTATTGCTTACCTGCATATCATCGGTAATACACTCGGTATTATTATTATTATTGCAGAGTTAGTACAAGATGTGGGGCGGGTAATTCTCCTATATAGATATATGGCATTTCCGAACAATTCCATATGATATTTACAGTGACTGAGGATTGAGTGATTCCTAATATCGAATTCATTATTCGACTAGTACATGAATTTGAAGTATAGTCTATTTGTCGTACAAGGCTCCCCTATTAGTAGACACATAAGGGAAAAAGTGTTACGTAATACCCTAGACTAATGAAAAGGGGATATTAGAAACTTAAACGTTTGACATATTTCGACGGATCGCCGCAGACACAGACATATCGTGTTTAGTGATCGAGCGATGAAACAACTGATACAACTAAGCTCAAGCAAAAAACTGATTGCCAGTACCTTTTAAAAGCACTAGCTTTCTTGTTTAACGGAATCAGCTTGCTCAAACGCTTACATAGGTCTGCGGCATAAAAGAGGATAAAAGTCTGTGCGGACACGTATCGGCGTTCATTCTATTGGTTAAATCATAAGATATTAACGAAATTGAGTAAATTATCAATCATCGATTGAGCAGCGCATCCGTAAGCACATAGCGCTCTGGATCTCGTGTTTCAAGCGTATTCTAGAGCCCATGTCATTTACCAAATAAATTTTGCTCTGTTAAAAAGCATGTTCTATTACACGCTCGGTATATTTAATATTGTTTTCTATGGTTACCTTATGAAACCGCTGACATCTTTAGCGTTCTATCCAGAGCGTGTATGTTGCAGAAATTTGCAGGTAGGAGCACTGCCGATTTCATGTTAATAGCGAGAGTAATACATTGACGTTGGGTGTGTGCATAAAACTGTGTTGTGTACACATCTATTTCAATGTAAAGTAAAGCAATGCGATTGATCCTTGAACTTGGAAGACTTCCTTTATTCCCATATGTTTTGTTCCCACTTTCTATATATATACACTGTTTTTCAACCGATTCAACCCAATTTCTATTTGCGCTTATTTGGAATCGTTCGTTTTGCTAAATCTATGTTATATATGCATACAACTATACGTATATGTAGATGTGTGTTGAAGAAGTGCGCCGTTCGTCGAAGACCGAAGTATCGAGCAGCGGTTGTAGTTTTCATACTTTAACCGCATACATACAGTTACTTTTTTTCTTAAATACACAGCCGTTACACTCTGTAATTCCTATGCTTACAGATTATCAGATATAGTTCACGCTTCTGTAAACCTCGTGTTTTAACTGTCGAGCGTCATCGCTGCGGCGCTTTCCTACCGCCCGCCGCCCTCGCGGCTACACGCTGTCCTTACATTCCCTCAGCGCTGTAGGTGCTTCTATACGGTATACGGTGGATTGATCTCCGCACATCAGCTCTCCGGCTTTTTCCATCACTCTCAAATCTTTGGCTCTAGGCCAAGTACTGCCCCAAACCATGTAGGCCACGACCCGATGCCGTTACCGATTTAACTGGTTGAAGCGACGGTGGACCGTTTTTGTCGGCGATCCGGCTGCTGACCGGCCTGCCTCAAGCGGTAAATTGATTCTGGGTTATTACTAAACTATGGACAACTATGCGGCAGGCTAACAATATATGTCTGAGCGGTTAGAGCCTTTATATGGTAAGCGCGCCCGAACTCATCCTCCATTATATATATATGTACATAATTGCCTCCGGAAAAGAAAACAGAAGAAAATGTCCCTGTGTATTGTCTTCTTGCGTTATCCCAGCTTAGAGGATTTAATTTGCCTTATGTATGTAAAACAATGTCAGCCAATTAATTATCTTTCCCGGGACAGCTTAATCCGTTTAGTGCAATCTTTGGTCATAGCATAAATTTCATAAATTACTTAACAAAGTTCTAAAATAATAATAGGACTTGAACTGTCCTCTGTCATCGACTAATATGAATATTACAGACCCAAACTTAGCTAAATTTTGTCACGCAATCAAGCTACGTCAAGACAAAGCTATCGTCTTACCCTATCTTGGAACTTAGCAGACGGCATGATCACTGGAAAAACTGCTGGTGTGTAATAGTTAGTCTAGCCATCTCGCCTCATACCGTAAACTGCCACTTCACCGGTCAAGTGGGTTACCTGACCTGACCGTCCTCGCCTTCTGTAAAACTTCTTGACGTTCCGGTTCTGGATTATTTTTGGCGTGTGATAAACGTTAAAAAATTGAGGGGTTAAATCTCAGGACCGAGGACTTGTCATTGCCGCCGCGCCGCAAGAGCAACTAGACCAGGAAAATAATTCCCAGCAGATCGATTGTTTTCAGTGAGGTGGGACAAGCTACTGGCTCTTATTGAAACCAAAGGAAGGAACCGTTACTAATACATAACGATAAAGTTCGCCATGGATTCTTACTACCGTCGCATCGCCTTGTTCGGGAAAAGATCATCTTCTCACACTCACATGCAGTTTGTGTGACTTGGTGAATGCTTGTTTGTGTGGGTGAGAGTCTTTGTCAACGACATAATTGCTCGACACAGAGAACAAAGTCCCAAGTGCGATAATTTTGGCATAACCATTTAGCTTGAAAGAAGATGATGTGTTAAAGGAAGTCAGTAGCACGTGTCTCGTACTGCAGTATGTGACCAGCGAATGAACGGCGCTTGTAGCGGCCCTGGACTTTCAGACCGACAGAAAGGCCACCCACAGAAACTGCTGAGACTCTTGTTTAATAGTCCGCCGATCGCGGCTTGTTTACAAACACAGACAGAGAGGACGGAGCAGAGAGAGCCCAGGCACTTGGTGCACTGTCTATACTGTATATACAGAGTGAGCATCTACGCCGGGCTGTTTGGTACTCCAGCTCTTTCTTAAACGAAACGAGATTCCAGCACAGAACAACAGCAAATTCACGACAAAAAAAATACTGAAGACTTCAGACTTCATCGAATCCGTCCAAAAGTACATTTCGAATGATCCCTCTGTTTTAATTAGGTCGTTAACGTAGGCGTTATATTCAAGTGGACGTAACATGCAACGGATCGTTCGCAAGAGCCTCAGGTACACGTCACATGTGACAAAAGTCAGACGTATGCTTTCCGAGGCCAGTAAGACTAAGATGTTTAATCGATGACGCCTGCGCCTTAACTATCGCAAAAAGCAGCAGCAGGTTGGGTTTAATTTTTTTTCTGATAAGAAAATATTTTTCGTTCATACAGAAATTAACCGCAGAAATCACCGCTGGCTTCCTTACAATGCAGAGGATGTGTTTGTTATGGGTAAAAGCAAATTTCTAGCCAGCGTTCATGTTCCAAGTGTGATGTTTTGTAAAAAGACGTCATGCAAGCATACCTAGTCCCGACAGGCAAACGTATAATTAGAGAAGTTTTTCTGCATGCTTTATAGACTTTCATGCGACCGCGGGCAGCTAGGGTGCTTAAAGGGAGGCTATCCTCTAGCATGATGGTGCACAAAAAGCTATTTAAATCTCGAAATTCAGTATCAATTGGGAGTCATCGCTAGGGTAAAAAAAATTTGCATGGAGAATTACACCTACGTAAGCCAGTACCTAAGTCTGCTGCTTTTATCGACACTTTCCGTTGAATCGATTGTCAAAACGGACAAAGTATGAAGGGCACACCTTAACAATGAGGATCAGAAGACGGACCACCTAGCGTTCCTGTGCTTTCATATTACTCTTGCTCAAAACCAAGGAAGAAGCCACCGTTTGTGTGGGACGGCCCTTAGCCCATTTGGGTTTTGTTTATCACCTTACACTAAATCGTCAAATGACTTGAACATCATTCGCATAATGTTCCAATGAAATTCATAATATAGGATAATTTTTTTCCTATAATGAAATGCGATCTCCTACTTGATTTCAATTCAGTCATAATTAATTTCTATTAATATTCATAATTAATAGATTATTTGTTATTAGAAAATAGAAAAGTTCTGTGTTAAGAAACGGCAACTTACTATATTGTAATGCTGTGAAGACTGCATGTGATGAATTCACGGATAGGAAATTTAGACTGATTTAAAGGCCCACATCAGATGGTGGGTGTTACTATTAAGAAATTTATTAAGTCATTTTTGAGCCTCAGTTGAAAAGCAGTCAGCTAACAACAGCGGCACCTAAAAAACCATTGATGAACTCATTGAAAGCGATGATCTCGCCTTAAAATTGATGTATATATTGTCTTTGCGTCGATCCGCTCAGTTTTCTGTCGGTGTGCAACGGCGCATTACTAAGTATAATCCGTACTCGTTCAGATAATTCGGGAACTGCGTAATTTGAGGCTTCTCCTTGGCCTGTTATTCTTTAGTTATTCACTTTGTTGTTTCTCAGGAGAAGAAAGTATACATGGACTATATCCCCCCAGTATCTGCCGGGCATGTATATACGCTATATAGCATTCACTGTTAGTGAAAACGAAACTCCTGTGGCGCCGTTAACAATGTCCAACAACGCTCGTGCGTACATCCTATTTTGGAAAAGCTGGAAACCTAAAAGGCGTTAGGCAGGTAACGCGGCCGTAACGTAGGCCTTCAAGGTCATCACCAAGTAACACAAAGGCGAGTTCGTAATTTCTAACAAGCTACTCCCCTTAGCGCCCGAAAAAAGTCGAAGATGTTCGGCAGAGATTGACCAGTACAGCTGGAGTGTTACCTGCTGCCTTCCGAAGACGATACGCATTTAAATATATACCTAACGCAGCGGCGGCGTAGTCAGAAGCGTCGGGGCGTTCGCGTCCATGTCTTAATCCACTTGTAAGGTAAATAGACCCATAAAAGACGACAAGCATGCTTAAGCATACTACGTATATTACGACTCCACATTAAAGCAGAAACCTATGTATTTTGTGGCGCAAATACTACATATACTTAACATAAAGACTATTTGAACTCTCTATTGACATGAGCTTAAGCACTACTATTGCTACCTGTATTGTTCTTAAACGATAATAATTGGGATATATGTGACTGTTGCAGCCAGTTAATTGTCTTAGCTACATAAGTATGTTAGGTCTGTATTTTTTACGTCATCTTGTCGCACAGTAATGGACAGATCCACGTATTAACAGTCCGCCATACAAGTCTTCATTTGTATGACGCCACCCAAACTAAAGGTAAGAGTGACGGAACGGCAAATATTTCAACTTAAAGATACGTGGTATTTTTCGGTGTTCTAAATAAAGCTATAGCGCATCTCCTGTACTAGTTTTAGGCGCTGTAAGGGTATTCGCTGATCCAGATGATCGTGTGATTTTTTTGCGCTGAATGTTTTGTTGTCTTTGACTTCATGGCACATGTTACTTGTGTAGTTAAAGGTCGGCAGCGTTACCGGTCATGGAATGTGTAACGTCGTTGTCCTAAAAAAAAGTCTGTGTAACGTAGCGGCCTTCTCCTAGTTATTTTGAGGCCCACCTCCGCTAAATCTCACTATCTTATTCGCACATCATTGCGATAGTATTTCACGTTAATGTCACCACATTTCCACAATGTGGACATAAGCATGCCCAGGTGCTAAGGGGCACGCCACAGCGGTTAAACGTATACTTTTCATTTGGTATTCTGCCATGTTTTGATATATAGTAATGTTTTCGTTTAAAATGATCGCTAGCTATTAGTATTTTCTCTAATACGTTTCGCGAGGCTTTTTTCGTCTAACCTTCTTTCGAGCACTCTGGGGCGCTCTGAGGACTACTGAGAACTGAGATTTACTTACGGTGTAGTATACAACAAGAGCTCAACGTGCTGGTTTGTATATGAAACCAAAGTTATGTCACGTGCGAACATTAGTTCTGGTAACTCAAATCATTCCTTTGCCAAAAAAATCCAGTATTGGACGTTGAAAATTTCTTGTGGGCCCATAAAGCAGTGCTTCTGTAAACAGGTCATACAAGATCAGAAGAGTTTTGTCGCTAGTTTTTCGTTCGTATCGAGTTTTTCGAATGCATAGGCCCCGCGGTATATGATCGGAGCGTCTGTCTTAGATAGGCAAGTTACTCATTGCTTGGTTCATGCAGTGATTTTCTAGTCTTTCCCAAAGCTTGTCTCTGAGCTCTAGAATATTTGTGGGACTCAAGGGCATTGGCCAACATGCTTTTGCCGAAGTTTGTGCAAGTGCTGTATTCTGTACCATTATAACAGAGATATGTTCTGTTATCTTGGACACAAAATGGCCTCCATCTATGCTTATATTCTGTTTATTACTTACATGTTTTCAACCAGGGGTATCACCCACATCTTGTGAAAGATTATGTCTGATAGCACTTTATTCTCGAGAGAAGTATCCGTGACCGGTCTAGACGCTCATGTCTTACCATAGCATGTCATATTTCTTTCAAAAGGAATAAATAATTTGATCTAGGCCTATATAGCAATGTGAACATTATGTCCTAAAAGGTTATCTCCCAACTAGTGATCAAGTTCTAAACTGTATTGATGCCTGTATATCGGTACTTTCATATCAAAATGAGATTCAAGTTCGTATTGGCTAATAGATATAGAATTATTTCCAACTTCCTGTTGTTTCTTGTCTTTCATGTACGTCGGTATACCTGCAATTGCAACAGGACGCGATTTGTCCCTTCTTAATTGAAGCGGCGGTTTAGCCGAGAGCCTACATAATCATGCCGAATGAATATCTGACTTTGACATTAACCGCACATTCTTACTATCTAAGAAAGTACTTCAATATTCCATCATCTAGAAAGTCCTACAATAATGATTTAATACTATTTAAAAGAGATCACTATAAAACAGATACTGCTTAGCTTTTAATAAGATTATTTGTTATTATCGGTAGTATCCTTTGTGGACAGTATTCCTCCACGGAATGAATTTGCACTGACTTCCCGCTGCGTTTTCCTTCAATGCAGATATGAGCTTTAGCTTCGCGGAAAATTCCGGATTGAGACAGCCAAGTGTAAACAGCTGAGAATGTAGGTACAAGGTTGTATATATAGAGAGTGCAAAAGACCGCCTAATCCGTATTTTCGACCGGTATTTGATACAGCTGATCTTAAAGTGTGTCCAGTTTTATAAGTGAGTAATACCGGAAAGTGAGATAAGAAATAAGAAGGATCTTCACTGTCGTATCACCGCCTGAAGTGGTAGGACTCCGTGAAGAAACGTAGCGTATAATGTGCCTCTTATCGGTCTGGACAGACCTTTTATGTTTCAGTGTGTCGAACCACCCCTTTAGCGAGTAAACGGGCATCCTTTTCTTCTATAGCAGACACTGTGCCTTATTCAAAGGTCCTCTGTCCTCAAAGTATATGTACTTAACTGTGCTGTCTAGAAACCGCTGTATCAAACATCAGCAATATACCATTTCATCTGTGAAACACCTGGTGCCCTCCCCTCACCCGCCCATGAAAGAATGCCCCGTGCGCGCTCTTGCCTACCCCCGTCGCTCGCGGAAGTTTTGGCACAATGGCAACGTATCCTAAACGGCTTGTTTCAGAGCATATTGGGCAAAAGAGGATCCTTTGTTCCATGCGAGGCGAAAATAACCTGAAAAATGGCTTTGTTCTTCTACTCTCTTTCCTTTGCTGGCAACATCCTTTATTTCATCTATGATGACAGGCCAACGAGTAAACAAACACGTGTCTCGAAAGGGAACCCGTTCAGTAGACGGACTCTGAACCCACCCCGGTTGCTCAATTTTGGGCTACCCGTTCGGTCGTTTTTCTTCAGTCTATGTTCGTTCCCATTGCGCCATCGCCATGGTCGCTGTCGAGCGGCCCGACACCAAGTGCATCTTCAGCAGACGTCGTGTTTTGCATCAGAGAATGTTTCGCCACCCGGATGTGAGAAGCAATCTGGTCTAAATTGAAGCGGGAAGCAAAGACTGCCGTTTCGAATATATTCGTGCTGAACGTAGCAATTCACCAATTAAGAAAGCGGGCTAGACAAAGCGAGGGAGTTTCTCCCTCTGTGGCTGGCTTTCTTACACTAGGATGACTGAAAAGTGTCAGGGTGGATTTTGTGAATGTTGGGGGCATTTGGTCTGGTACAGATATCGGTGTTTGTGTATGATAGCTGAATGCCCAGCGCTGGATGCGGGTATCTCCGTACGTTTGTGCTGAACTAATCGTTCAGTTATAGGCGATAAGATTTGATGGAGCTACTGCGCTTCGATAGATCAAAGAAGGTAAGGATAGCTCGTCCCCTTGAACCGACTGGAGTGAAAGACCCTGGATTCGTTTGTCTGATTGGACTTGATTATCAAATCGCCGTGGACAAGCCACTAAAATACAACTGAGTCGCGCTTCGACTTAAGAAGGAGGAAAAGGAAGAGGTGGAAACAAGAGGCGGAGCGGAAGGGAAGTTACAGCAGGGAACGAAGACTCTTTTGTCGCTAAGAACGTTTTTACTTATGTCGCTGTTCGTCGTCATAGCTTATGTGGTGGTTAATAACATTGATGCCATTGTCATTTTTATCGTTTTCACTCAGGAACATATCAAGGCCAGTGGCTACGCGGTTATCGGCACGGCTACGGAGTGCGGTCGTCTGCACCTTTCGGTCTCGCCGTCCACGGAAGACCGAGTCATCAAGCGCAAGGTACGTTGTCCTTACGTGAAAAAATATTCATGCAGATACGATATAGGAAACATCTATAAATCTCATGAAAAATGAAACACTACAGAAAGGTGGTAAGTTTTGAATCTTATAATGGACAGTTGCAGTTTGCAGACCCTCGCGTCGATAAAAGAAAAAAAGCAATAATCTACTGTGACCTATTCGTGCTCCAGACAGTAGCTACATTTATGCGCTATGCAACAGTCGGCAGAAATAGCTTCCGGTGTTAAAAAAGATTGTTCACGACGGATCCATCTGGATTTTCTGTTGGATTTATTTATTCTAGTTTATGTTTGTACCACATATTCGACTCAGTTATTTTCCAGGCTTAAGAGGAAAGCTCGTGAGGACAATATCGAAACCATCAAAGTATACCACATTGTATATTCCTAGACGCAAAGCGGGACTGCCCTTGGTATTACCTTACCCTTGGTATTATCGGATGCGACAGTATTAGCTCTTAATGTACCCATTATTCAGTAACCGTTGATTACACTAAATCCTTGGAATCATAGCCGGTCTTTGTCGGTTAGGACTGTATGTATGACCGGTCTTTAACTGTAATTAATTCTGGCTCTGGAAGTCGCTCTGTCATGGAAGCAAATCACGGTCTTTGAGCGTCCGATAGTCAGTAAGAGACTAATTTCTAATAAACATATATACATATATATATATATATATATATATATATATATATATATATATATATTGATTATTATTATAAATCGAAATTATAGATTTATTTAATTAATCGAAATCAACTGTTCATGACGTTCTGACTAAGTGCACGGCTGCTCAAGACATATTGGTATGCGCATACATACCAGAAGGAGCATAGCAGAAAATCCATACTTAATTGAAGAGACACAAACACGTGTTTCTTTTCTTTCTAAGAAAAGTTGGTGATTGTGACTTCTTAAGATGATAGGCTTGGCGGTTAAAGGTAATGTGATTCATGAGAGTCCCAGGACAAGTCCTATAGTATCAACGTCAGACAAACATTCAATAAGGTTAGTATAGTACTTAATTCAAGTTCCTGTTCTCCTGAGTTCTCCCAGGTGCAGAATACCAAACAGTTCTAGCTTTCTCGATGGTAATAAAGACGGCGTGTGGCTGCAAAAGTACACTGCAGAGCATAGGTGACCCAGTAAAGGTTCCCGTTGTGAGTAAAATCCCGGTCCAACCAGACTCCACGTTAGAAGTGTTCTGTTTAGACTGATCTTAAAGTTGCGGCCAAACCGTGTTGCTCACACGAGGGAAATTGGTACACGGTTGACATATTATGGAGCTATGACTAATCATAATTTTGCGGCGTAGATTTCAATCCATCCCATGATCATATA
>NW_019211456.1:3163419-3182564 GCF_002443255.2 Varroa destructor
GGTAAGCTATAATAAATGTCGACATGAACACATCGGCTTACTTACTATTGCTATGAAGAATGTCTTTAAAAATAAGGATAGAAATATTTTGTCAGGGGCTTCTATGCGTTTTAGGTTCTGAACTAATACTGTGATTAAAGCAAATGGCTCGAGGATTTTTCTCCCGGTTTACGCAGAAATTTCGTTTAGATATCGGTACTTGTGCAGATGCTGCTTATATATGTATATATGTATATATATATATAAGCCGCATATAAATGGTGAGATAGTTGCTTTATAGCTGTTCCAATCTGTGTAGCATCGTTCTCTGTGGTACCCTGTGCCTCGAAATAACTCATACTGTCGATAACCTAAAGTATGGTACGAAGTTCGTTATCGTAATGGTTATGCTTTATTCTTCTAGATACTTGATAACGATCGTAATATGTCGCCATATATATTTTTGCCCGTAAAACATAGTAACCTAATCAGCGTTCTGGAGTGTGTTTTTCGTGATCTTCGTGCTTTTCTGCTTACTTTAAATTTTTTTGACGGTCTACAAGCAACGTATGAAAGGGCAACGAACGTTAGCCGAGAGCGACATTTTTATCCCAAAACGGCAACCATCTAATTCTCCCATCTTTAAACTCAGTCGACCAGCACAAAGCACTTAGTAAACTACGAACTGATACTAAGCCTGCTGTTGTTGCTTTAGGTGATACTTTTCTTTCCACTACTCAGAGATATTCCGGTTTGACAATTCTTTTTTCCTTTTATTACAGACTAAACAAGAAGCAGGTATATTTCATTTTGATAATCGGCACAAAATTCAGGAATCCTTTAGCTGTACGCATCACTTACCATCAATCTATGAGGTAATCGTTCGAAATTACGACGATAATCTACTATAAAATTTTTCTCTATTACGGCTGATATCTGGCTCAGAGATAACCTCAGTGCTTAGTCAGCACTCAGTTGGGGTGTCTGGGTTGTTGCTCGGTTGGGAGTTATGGCAAGAAAAATGTATAGATATGCAATGTCGAATGCGAACTCGTTTCGCTGTTGCCACTCGACCGCTCCGCTGACTTCGACTACTACGGTGCCCGCTGCGTGCGGTCCTCGTCATCGTTATCATCATCAACAACGGTACACCAGCATTATGATCATCATTGTTTAGGCAAGATAAAACGGACGGGGTTCACGCGGCAGATAGCGGCACCGTTGTATTCATTAGACAGTTTCGTCCAAAGGGAAATCAGCTGGCTCAGCAGGAGATCACAGTGCTATGTTCTATCCCGTTCTGGTAGGGTCGAAAGCGCACGATGAGCTGACGCCGGGTTGATTCAGCGCTCGAAGTGAAGCAACGATCTCGCCTTTGCAAATTACGTTGCTGTGTTTTGCGTGGAGGAGAGGTTTGTTATAAGGTGCGTGGTCGTAGGCACTAATGGCGTCTTCGCACACGCAGTCAACTAAAGGCCGACCCAGAGACCGAGAAGGAATGATAGAAAACTGGCGCCTTTGACGATGTTTCTATATCGTGGACAGTATTAGCTGGGCTGTTCATGTAGTCAACGCGTCCTCTGTACATGGGTTTGCTGTAGACCTCAGTTCTCTTATGTGGAGTCAGGGCAAGCTATTGCAACAAGGACAAACTGTGAATGCACTGGAAAACATTCTCGAGGTCCTACGACGGACGACTTTCTATTCGTCTACCCTGTGCTTAAGTCAATTCAATTAACTGCATTGTGTTAAGTATCGTCGTTGTGCTCTTCTTGATTCGCTCGCGAAAAGTTTACATCTGTCAACTGGCTGTGGCATAAAGTACACTGGGTATACTCATATATAGAAATATATTTGTATATACATAGGGACTTATGTCTATATATATGCAAAGTATACTATATACAGTAAAATTGGAAGGCCTTCCATCTGTATAAGTTTCACGAGCAGGGCGTTTGCAATAGGGAGGCGATCGGAAAGACGTATTGTTCGACTGCCTAGAACACAATAGATATAATGTTTTGTGCCGCACAATTATCTGATTAGAATAAACGTCAACTATGAAAGATCGTGCCTAACACCTACAGGTGAGTCATTCTCATAAGAACGATTTTTTCTTCAAACACAGGCTACTTTTAAAAATGTCACCTGTTCAAACAAGATAATCTATAGGATATTAAAGTTTTATTCTAAAAAACATTAAGCATCGTTGATTGCTCTAGCTTGTTGAAAATTTCGTTGACGACGTCATAGCATGTATAAGGGATGTCCTGGCATTCCAGGCACGTACCTAGCAAAAAAGGATAACCACATTATGGCCGTACATGTGGATTTGCTACTATAAAAACATAAACTATCGACAACTAGTCGAAACATTGTGTGTACTAGGCTATAAAAGCTGTTTGGTCTAAACTCCAATCAAATAATAATATATTTTTTTTTACAAATTATCCCCGCTTCATTAAAACTGAATCAATTTTTTTACTTTCAGTAGTTGTAAACATTATTGGCTGCTTCCATAAGTGTTTGTATCAGGTGGAGGATCACGTCTGTTCTGGCCTAGCATTGCTCGCCGTACAAGGCCTGCTGCCTTAGTAGCAGTTAGCTGTTATATACACATATATGTGCTAACATATTCAGAGTGTCTTAAAAAATGCATATATACCTTAGTAACTTTCACTGATAGCATATACTGTTCTATTAGCAGTGCCTGAAAATGCGTTCGACGCTCGTTCTGCTGATCCCAAGCCCACGACTTGATCGTTTTACTTCGGGTGTTTTGCTATAATTCTTCAGTAACCCTCCTTGGCTGGTAGAGCTTGTTAATATTCTTGGTCTTCCGGAACGTTATCTATAAATTTCGTGAGCGGTTCCACCGGCTTGAAACTTATCCTTCATCAGATTGATTAGTTAATTTTTACTAGGTGGATCCGTCTGAAACTCCTTGCGGCAAGGGTTTTGTACTTCTGCTACATGTTCATACTCCCAATCAAAAAGTTTTGACCCGTTGAACAGTGCATTTCCTGGATACCGTAATAGGTGGGGCCTCTAAATTCGGCCTCTTTCTTTTCAGCTGCGCTTAAGATTGTATCTAAGCAAAAAAGATATTTCAACGAAATTTTTCAACACGTGTGCCAGAAGTATAATTTCTTATGGTTAGGTTTGTTCGCTGTAGTCACCATTTAACGGGATTACAATTTCAATTCAGGACCTAAACCACCCAAACTATTCCATTTTTAATTTATAAATAATGTTTTGATAGTAACTGTGCATTAAGGGATGATAAATAAGCAACACGAAGGAAATTCATAGTGGAATGAAATGTGGCTGATCAAAAATCCGAAAACTGCAAAGGTTTCAAACAGCCAAAAGGACACTGACCGCTTCAGCAACCGAATTAGTAATTGGTATGTTCTTCTTCTTCTTCTTCCTAGAATAGTCATTGATTTCTGCATCAGAAATCGACATTTTTTTTATTACCAGAAATAGCGCATCCTTAACAATATGCCCACTACAACAGACAGCCCGCCAAAATCGGCCCGAACTTAAATGCTCCATTTTGTTTATATATAATACACACATTGAAACATGTAAATGTGTATGAGAATCTTTCACTTATGAACTTCCATTTTGCCCTTGGGGTCTAGTTTCGTCTTAGTAATACCGTTACTATAACTTATGCGTTAATTAGCGATTGTTTTACATTATATATTCATTTCATCTACCTAATAATTGTATTGCCAGAGCCGCTGCAGTAGTACGCGTAATAGGAGTCACAGTCACAAGCATCTTAATCCAAGTGTTATCGCAGCGCTCGTTTTTGTCTATTGACGGCCGTCCAAACAAGTATATAATACAGGCCTTTTCGTGATTAAGATCAAGCACAGACGATCACTATATATAACTGCCTGATATCAGATATTGTCATAAATATATATTAATTAATGTCCGGCATCAAATAATGAGAGGGGAGTCCGCTAACATCCAGGCAAGCACGTATATATGCCTTGGTGCGATAATCTAAAGCCACCAAAACTATGAGTATAGTCGAATGATTATACATAGCTATGGTACCTAATATAAAGTATGGAAAGCTATCTTTTAGGCCGTTGACATAGTAGTACCTAATTCTGTGTGTTACTTTCTTCAATATACGTATATACAGATATATATATATATATATAGTTCTCGTTTTTGCTAAAATTACTAATTACCTTGGGCCACCTTCAAAGAAGCATATATGTTGGAAAAACGTTAGCCGTTCCGGAAACCAATACAAAGAGTACTAGAATGCTACCATTTAATTTCTATCTCGTGAAGTCGCCCTTTAGAGCTGACGAGTGTTACAAAGGGAGGCCATAGATGAGTACTACATTTCTTGGATAACGCATGTTCAAGCTCAATTTCGACAACAAGATCACGTTTTTCCGTGCTGACGGATTCTTATTTGCTTTATGTAATATCGCATCTGTTCGTCTCTCTAATTTTTGTTCAACGAAAATTAGCTTAAAGCTATCTACGTGTGGAACCAGCAATACAAAGTTTCCTTTGGGGATATGGAAATTATTTTTGCTTGTCCGTTTGACTTGCTGATAATTCGGTAAATAAGCCTAGAGTTACTGTTACTGAAAACGGCCTTTTGTATCTCTGTAGCGGTAGGTAGTTGATCGAAGATACTGTGAAGATCCTCCGTCATCCATGAAAGAAAGTAGTAATTTTTTTTTCGTCTTTTACTGCGTACTGTATAGCCATTAATTTGGGGTCCTCGGTGAGCTCACTCCAACAGGCAGTAGGTTCTAGCGACGACCCCGCTACCGGACGAGATCGAAAAGTCAACGACTGCCGCGGAGGTTTTGTGCTTAAATCACGATCAGACGACATGCCCTCGCATCAGAGGAGAAGGTCACTCGTTGAACGCTCGGCCGACGTCAAACGCTCTATCATACAGGTATTATTATTCCACGACTACCATAAACTTGGAGCATGGCCTTAACGTTGTTTGAGTAGAAATCTTCCCAGTAAAAGAACGAACAAAGCTTTTACTGAGTTATGATTCCAGTAACTTAATGCTCACTAAAAACCTCAATATGGACTAAAAACATATGCGAATCATTTAAAAACGAGTCACGTATTGGTAACAAAAAAAAAAGTAACTTGTGTAAAAAAAAAATAAAAGTTCTGATAAAAATTTTAGAATGCGAAAGTTACAGGTACATGTTTAGGCAACACTCATCGAACAAATTTATTTTAATATATTTATAATTGAAAGTGTATGTGGACAAACGATACGCATACGATAATATGTAAAATATAATAATAATTATTACTATTATTTTTAACATAATTGACCGCGCTGTAGAGAAACAGGATGTTTGGTAAGGCAAACGAATGCCTACAAGGCCATGTTCTAGTAAGGAAAGCCAAATGTAAATACAGACACACGCAACATGCAAATTTCGATTAAATCCTACGATCGTGAGAAGTAACGCGTGACCCGCTTTGTGTTAGGTGTAACTGTTCAATTATACACATGGTTTATTCTGCAACCGTAATCAATTACTGAGCTGGACTGGACAAGTTGCGATTTTTTTTATTGGCGCCTTTTTTTTCGACAATGATCCTTGACGTCAGCTACGTTATCGTTCTGCATTCAATCTGATTAGCACCGCCAAGAGCTATGTCTGTTACCTGTTCGGTACATGCTACAAAATTGCAGCTGCTACTACTATTGCTATTGCTACAAGTACAACCAGCTACATGTTGCCTTCATCATACCATATTGTCAGCATTAGGCTGCATGCGTCCTTTGAGGAACTTCTACCAACAGGTAGATCATACTCTGAACATTAAAAAAACCAGCGGTAACAATACGAATCAGTTAATTTACTATGAAGTTTGTAAACTTATCTACACACTCGTTCAGCTGACAGAGCTCCATTATTAATCGAACAATGAATATACATTTGGACTGAATTAAAGCTTACTGCTGTTCGTTTTACGGTCGCCCAAGTGAAGCTTCCTGATAACGAAACAAATTTCCAGTTACAATAGAATACGTCCAATTTTCCTACATGTATTTAAGAGATTAGTACGTGAGACAGGACATAACACTTGCGAAATACCATTGATCTTGGTCAAAAACGTTTGAGCGAACAAGCTTAGAAATTTGCTTAGGAGCTCCGAGTGAAAAGTTCTCGAATGCTAGCCACACGGAGGGTGATTTCGTCAGGGCTATTTTCGCTATGGAACCTATGGACTTGGCTGTTTCAAGTAGAAGGAGGCCTAAATCAGCTCAGCTGCCCGTTGTGATAGGAACGCAGTAAGCTTATTCAAGTAATACCGAACAAATGACACGCCGACAGACACTGCAAAACTTTACGTACGTCAGATTCTTTTCAGCTACGAGTTTATGTACGTTGCCTCGGATATGAGAAGAGGTCGGCTTTATGTAACATGATCTTCTGGAAGTACAGGCGAAGGATTATGGTGTAGGCGGGCGGTGGGTATTCTGGAGGAGAAAACAAAAATGGGGGTAGGGTCTAACTTGGTTTACGGAAACTGAATAACCGGAGCGTCAAGAGTAAAACGAACGTTCACCATGAGAGGTAATTAACGAAAAGAACAGAATAGGAACTGGAAGGTGGGGAAAAACGATGGGGCGGAGCGCTTTCGGTTGGAAAGAGACGCTCACATATTTTTTGTTTTCTCTGTTTCAAAATCGAGGGCCGATTTCGTAAACTAAGTTACTTTGTGATTGTGGATAGAGCAGAAATCATGAGACATCTTTGTTGCACCGGACGGTCGTTAGGATGATATATATATATATATATATATATATATATATATATATATATATATATGTATGTACATTAAGTGGGTGTTGTACGAAAAATACAGTTGAAAAGCTTTGAAAAGAAGTGAGAAATAACATCGTAGAGAATAGTGCAGGCAGGAGCGAATGATTGTTAGCTATGGAGACTGTCTAACGGGTAAGCGGAGTAGACGTTGACCAAGCTTTACTTAGCGCGCAGCTGCACTCTTTGTGAATAAATAATAATCTTCCCATCCGACACTGGAAGCCTAGGATATCGCCATCGCGAGTCTTGTCGCATCCTCTGCAAGAGCTGAAAAGAGGGGACTGAGTAACGCTGGGCAGCGTTTTCGAGACAGTTAAACCCAGCTGTGCTTGGAACTCATGAACGCGTAGTGTTGCATGCGAACAGCATTTGTAAGGTCACATAGTAAATTCTGTTGCACGACTATGGCTTTCTCAGAACGAGCTGAACTGAAGGCGACTGACAACTTAGCTTCCGAGATTACTGCGTTCTAATGGTTACTTACCAAGAAGCGACCCCCAGCGGTGCTTTGCTAGCATCGTTTGTTAGAAAGTATTTACCCATATAATTTGTTTTGCGGGGTCGGATCTGGTTGGCTATCATCCTTTAACCGACCACAGTAGCTTTTCAAATCTTTATTGCAATAGCTTATGCTCGCATTGTTAGTGGCTGCCGGAAGTCCCCGTCAGCTCACAAAACCACGGTTCATTGCAAGAATTTGTTACTTAAGTTGTTAAAAAAAAAATTGCTAACATTTCAACATGAACTCTGACGGACTTACTAATAAAATAGAATGGAAAACAGGTATAAACTTGATATAAAAAGATGATCAATTATCTAACTTGCCGTCGTGCAAATCTGAATTTAAATGCGTGCATATCTTCACGTGGCATAGGGATTTAGAATTAAGAAACAGTACAGCACGGGAGACATCGACAAGCGGGGGATCTCTTCCCTGCGAGGCTCTCGATCCAACCTCAGCTCGGCTTCATCAGAGTCGGGCCATTCGGCGTTCACGTACTCACACAGCGCCGGCGGTCAGGGGCATCATACCGATTCCAACGCCTCGTTCGTATCCCAAGACGAGGACATCACCGACTCGAATGTTATCGAAACTTATATGGGCGAATGGAAAAACGACAAACGTTCTGGCTATGGTGAGTTCTGTCATTATCTATCTCTAGCTAAATATACTACTCAATTTACAAAAAACGCCTCACGATGCTTTAAAAACCACTGTACGTTGTATCGCATGGTTTATGTAGAAGTTAGGTAAGATGCTGAGATTCGAAAGTTTAGATATTAGATCTCAAAATTGTATTTTAACATCAGACGGCCATTTTGTGATTGGCTGGAATTGCATTGAACTATCTATTCTATCTAACTAACAAACTTTGCTCATTTTTCAAGTTTAGTAGTCTATAGCGAACCCTGTTTTCAATTGCGACCAGATCTCAGAATGAGCGTAAGACAGCCTAAAATTATGGTTTCTTCACACTCCGAACACAATTCTAGCTAAAAATCTGACGTAGTTGATAGAAACTACATATTTTTAGGTGGTACTATTACTCGTGATTGTGTAACTCAGGTAACGGATGAAACGCTCGTCCGTATCTAACAATGTCAGTATGCATCGCTCGGTAATGCAAACATTCTGACAGACACTTTTGCTAGCCAGCTTCCTAAGGCTTCACTTGATTGATTGAAGTTTACCAGCTGGCCATATGAATGAAAACCTACGAAAGCGTCGTTGAGACATGTCAATATTTCAATATCTGCTGCATCTACAAAGGCATGTAAATTCAGTCTGAGATAAAATGAGTATTAATGAGTTCTTGACAGTCGGGAAAATTTAGGGAAATTGATGCGTAAAAAAAACGTAAGAGAAATAAGTTCAGAAAGAAAATAGTTTTCTGGTCTTCAAAATCAATGTTCGGTAGGTAAATTGTGGTTACTTGAAGGCCAGAATGTTACAAAATTCATCGAAAATTAGTAAAACATTAGGCAAACGGACGTTGGGCGAAAGCAGACTACGCAAACGGTGCAAGCGTTTAATGAATGGAAATTAGGATGTTGAACATCAGCAAAAAGGTGATCAGATGCGAAGGACAAGAACGCATCGCCGCAGTCGAGGAGGTTTCGCATGTATGAATCTAAGGGCTCTGTAGCTAAATCTAACATGTTACAGATTCATGACTCAAATACTGAAAATGCGAAGATTGAGTAAAAATACGACCCCCGTGAGTTGATTACAGAACAATCGGAAATGCGTATGACAACTTCACGTATATCTGGCGGAACTTTGTTCAACAAAAAAAAACACCAAAAAGAGGTATAATTTTATTGACCGGTGAAGAGGTATCAGGCGAGAAGGTGGTGTCGCCCGGAAGTGAAATCGAGTTAGGTGGCAGTCACGAGTAGGTTCAGACTTAGGATGATGAGAGTACTTACATCAGGAACATCCTATACTGTAAGATATCCGCCGAAAATGAAACAATAAATGCAGGCCGCCATTTTGAGTTTCTCAGGAAACTCATGGGCTGTTAGCACGAGTAGCAAGCGAAAACAGGCAGTGTAGTTACTTCATTACAATGTCAATCCCATGCTTAGGCCTCAGTAATTTTTGTACTGAGCAAAGGAACCTCCAACGTCGTGCTTATTGTCCCACTTTAAATCCGTGTAATCAGAGGTTCTCCACACCCTAAAAAGGGTAGCTGGTAGGCAAGCATACCATCAACCGATTTATTTCAAAATATCATAGATACAGAAAATACATATGAAAACGAGATGGTAGGCATATGGCTATCCAAAAGCTGCCAGAACCCTGAGATCAGTGTGCAGTAAACAAAAGAAAGCACCTCTAAGATGTATTAAAAATTCGTTTTCTAGCCCAGTTAGTTCAAAAGCTATTCTATTTTAGAATTTACCGGATCCGCTTGTAACGGTTTAAGTGACATTACAGTTTGAAACTCCTTGCTTTACGGTTTCTCGTTGTTCCTCTCACAACACTTTACTCTCCTGCTACTTTAACAAATGTGAAGTTAAATCTTAGCAGGCCGTCGCTTGGTATAATGACTGAGAACTTCACTGAGAACGCGGATTGTTTTGGTCAGGTTTTCACTGCTGAAAATGAGTGTGACACTGACCAATAGATGAGCGGAAACAGCGATACGCTTCCTGAACGAGCACTGTCGACGATCGTCAAGCTCATCCGACGATTCGCCGTCTAAGCGTTAAGCAAAACAGTAACGCGGCGCATCGATCGATTAAAAGTTTGCAATCGATGATGAAGCTGTGCACGCACCGTTCGCCGCTGTCGTGAAGCATTCTGGACAGCTCGAAGGACGAACAATCTTTAATTGATCCTTTGTTTCGTTCCAGTTGCCCGAACCCAGCTTGTTGACGTACAGATCAGAATGAAGTTCCTCATTAACCCATCCGCTACGTTATAATTTGATTCCTTTTAATTGTCTAGCTTAAGGGGCACACAGAGAAATATCCCGGGGGTCTAGGTCGGTTACACAACGAATGACAGTTGCTTTCCTCCCAAACATCCCTCTTAGGCTGTTCCAGCCGATCGACCAGAGCTCTCCCTTCGCATCTGTTCGGCATTAGTTTTCAGTAATCAATCAGAGGATGCTACAAGGGCAGCTCTTCACGCGGAGGACATATTGTGTAGATAGAATAAAACCTCAGTCCTGCCAGGTTTTCCAAAGGCACAAAAATTCTGAATTTTAGAGGTGTAATTTAACTTAAAACGTCAAAAAAAACAAATGGTAAAATGCTTTCCTTTATTAAGGGATTATTATTATTATACATTGATCCATCGCTGCTTCGCCTTCAAAGAGTAAAGGCACAATCATAATCATCTGTTAGGGATATTGATTCAAGCGTTTCATCAGGCTACCGTTTTGTCGCATACTTGAACCCTCTAAAAATGTTTGTAGGATAGCTTTATTTGTTTGAGACAGAAACGTGCTGGGACTATAATTCGAATGTAAAACATGTTGAACCCTATTTGTTGCTACGGCTTTTACGGCAAGGACTAATATTTGTTATTATGGTACCGGTAGTATGGTTATATGGAAGGTGCCGACACGCAGCACGAGATTCTGCAAAATAGTTACATTTCATAATAATTACAAGCGTATAAAGGATTTACTCTTTCTGGAAATTTTTGCGAGAACTATCTAAACTTCACTTGAGTAATTCGTATAGGCTTTTGCTTGTCGGGCGGCCTTTGCACAAACAGAGGGAAGCATGCGTTGTCCACGGTTTTCCTCCTTTTCTGGTCGTGCGGTACGTCGCTGACTATCGGAGTTTAACAACAATGTTCAACAAGGCGCTTATTCGATTTCTAATTTTTATAGGTATTGCGGAGCGATCGGACGGGCTGAAGTACGAGGGCGAATGGTACAACAACAAAAAATACGGTTATGGCGTAACAACGTTCAAAGATGGCAGCCGGGAAGAAGGAAAGTACAAAAACAATGTCCTTGTTACGTCGGGTAAGAAGAAACACCTTTTCCTTCTCCGTAGCGCCAAATTTCGCGAGCGCATCGAGCAAGCGGTAAACGCCGCAATACGCGCCTCGCAGATCGCGCTGCAAAAGGCCGATATCGCCATTTCCAGGTGAGGACACTATTAGCTCCCAAAAAACGAAACGATTTTTTAGCGCGTATATTAAGCTGGCATTGGCAACCATAAGTATCGTACAGTTAATATAACATATAATGCAGCTCTTTAAATGCGACAGAATATCTCAAATAGAAACATTCCCAGCTGGGTTATCAACCTGATTTATTATTAATACACAAGTATTCATGTCCGAATTTGCCCTGTTTCTATTTCCTTGTGTGCCGATCAAAATGTAGACCCAACGGCTTGATATTTATGGAGGAACTATAACTTTATATTATGTCACTAAAACGTACAGACGACTTCTGATGGGTCCACCGTAACCTCATGCAGCAACTATTGTTAAAGACGTGCTTTGGCAGAAAGAAGTAACAGGATCATTTTTGATGTCATAACATTTTCTCAACTACCTGGAAACCTACAAAGCTGTACCAGATAACTTCTTGAGGCGAAAATGACATACAAGAAGCTAATCTGATAATAAAATGAAGCCAACCCCCGTTCCCTCTAAATCTTCTATTAGAAACACGTAATAGTAAGAACAAGACAGTATTTCTCTGCTAGGCAAATAAAAATAACGGCCACCAACATTATTTCGTACGCTAATAGGAGATCAACCACAGTTGGTCGGGTACAACGGGATTTTGTCCGAATTGCACTTCATGGGCCACTTCGGATGTTTTTACAGGCTTGTCAGTTAACTTGTTCCAACTAAAAACCATCATCCATTAACGTTGTGGGTCACTGAATCAATTGCAATATCCCTTGCTTTTAGGCTACTAGGCTGTATGCCCGGGCTCACATTAATAGGGCAAGGTGTTTGTTAATCAAAATTCGTTATTAGAAAATATTTGACTCTTCAGGAAGTTGAGATAGTATCCAGTGAAGTTAGCTATTTTCCTATTAGACAAAAACTTGTTATAACAAATGCCCTGATGCGAGGGCGAGCACCACTGTACGCTCGATTTATTCGATATTCCCATTGAAATTATTTTTTTGGCGCGATTAAAAGTCGCCGAAATCTAGTTTCATCGCTCGTGTGTTTGATCTCGTTCTCTGTTTTTACCTGGCGGACGGCACAAACTCTTGCCTATGGCGATGGTCTACTCTAGGCGGGTAATTGTTACGCGAATTATCTTTCGAGTAGTTCACACCCATGTCCACGTTTCTTAAATTCAGCTCTTTTTTTATGTGTCTTCGTTAGAATTAAGTAACATGCGGTTTGAGAAATCTCTTGTTGAGGCAGTAAAAAGCGCGTTATCCATGCTCTGTTGTGCTCAAAAGCTTCCGTAATCATAGCGGTTCGCTCTCCCGTTGGAAGTCTTGAGGTTTGGCCATCTGCTGGTAATCTTCAATCTTCTTATATTCTTGCTTGGAAATGCATGGATCGGTAACAAATTGTTAGCACACCGAAGGCTTCGTTATCCACAATTTCCGCCAAACTTGGGTGAATTCCATCAAGTAGATAGTTATGGTATATCATGTAATACTATGTATAAGGCTAATCTCGTCTAGTTTATAATCTCTTCACACCTCTGGACCTTTTAAGTAGCTCCGGACATAGTAGCATTTACCAAAAATATCAATACTGATTTTTCTTGATTACTCATATTCTGAAGAGTCCTATAGAGCACTCGGTATGGGGACCAGTGACGATACAAGGTCTTATGCAAGTGTTGGAATGACGGCCTGAACGGAAGGCCACAATATTAGAAGCAGGTCTCACCTCTGTAATGGACAGACTTAGGTTCATATAATTGTACTTTCATTCATGGATTAAATAAAACTATGAAATCTGCGGAAGGGAGCAAAATCGCATGAGGGAGATTCATTATTATAGTAGTAATTGAGAACATGACTATATAATCAGATAATAATCGGGCCATTTACGACTTCAGATCCGCAACTGCAAGTAATGCAAGTGATGAAAACTGGCGATGGTAATACCAGATAGTGAATTTGTGGTAAACTCGTGAAATTGCGACTTCAATGTGTGAATAGTGTGGAGGAATGCCTCGAAATGAATTAGAGTTAAGTTTTTTTAGCTTCAATGAAGATACGCGTCTTTTCTTCGGTCGAAATGATGTACTAAACGATGTATTTATAAACGAAAGTATCTGTCATAGAAGAAGCAACGGTGTTTCTGTTCGATCCATGACTACAGATGCGTATATAAGCTACTATATAGTACCAATATTCTGTAGCAGTCGTTTGGCTTGCACGATTCTGCTGAAAACCTTATGGCGATGGCGTAATGAGCGTGTATAGAAAGCAATACTAGCGACGTGTACGCAGCGTGTCAGGAGGCGACAAAAGGAAAACATATAAACGATAGCACGTAAACGACGTTGTAGTTCGTCGAGACTACGAGTAATCGTACAATTTATATCAGATTAAAACCATTTACACAGGTACAGTCTAAGTAAAAACTTGTCGCTGACAAATTTACATCACTCATACACGGTACTTTTTTGAATACTACTTATGGACAATGAATGAACAGCTTAAACACCCAATGTTAACAAATCCTTAGAATCACCGTTTCAATTATGCCTATAAGAACCTGGCCCCGTTGATGGGTCTTGTTGGGCTCATCTAGACTTTCTTCAACAGGCCTATGGAACGACATGGCAATAATACCATATCTTCACCAGTTCCTTATTTTTCCCGTATTCTTGAGTATTAATATAATAATTTTTGCCACCGCCGAGGCTCGAACTATTGTCGTATATCGACTTGGTATGGTAAGGTACTCAGAGATGTACATTTGCCGCCCAGACTACGCCGTTACCCTCAACTATGATGCGAGAAATTGCGTAGCTAAACAAGACAATCTGATATAGGGGAATCAGAGTACTATTTAATTGTTAGTCGATACCTATACTGAAAACAGCCATAACAATTACGTATCGTTCGTTGTAAGCGATATCAGTTACATCATCACTATTGCAGGATTGTGACAGCATATCGGTTTAAAAGGCTGTACAGTCCCTCTCAAATGATGAAACTAAATTGTTAAAAAATATTACTCAGGAGCGTTACCAAGTGCTTCGGGTGTAAACAGCACTCTACTATTGTCTAACCATAGATCTCGACTGTTGTCTGGCCAGCAACCTCTCACCATATTGCTTGTCAATGATCGCTGCTTGTTTATACGGCATCGCCCGGAAGCGGAATAGGGTGCGTGCTAACGTAGGTATGCAGACGAGTTTATTCGGCTAAGCCCAACACAGATGGACCCGTACCCAGAAGCGATGTAGATTTTTCGTGTCTGTGCGTCTGATAGAAGAATGGAGGTCGACTTTCGCCTGCGTCTCGCTTTTTGGCTCACACATCGAGCGTCTGGCCTGACCTCGGAGTCCGGCGGATTGGGTTATTATCCTTGTGGCCCGTCTTATCTGCTTTCGGCGTCCTTTTCGTTCTGAATGCGGGCTGAATTTTCCAATTTACTTTTTGGTTCAAGCGACTGAACCATTTGTGATTATAATCGCGTTTATGTGTATCAGACAACATCCTGTTCTGTAGTTGGTAAAGAGACGGCTGCGTGTGTTACTACCGATCTAATCATTCTGAGGCATAAGCGTCGCTAAGATCTGCGTATTTTTCTCGGCGATGGTAATTTCTGCAAAAACGTAGTTAATGCTTACAAGTGAATGTAGAGGCATTGCTACAAATTTGAACGTATGCAAATATTTTCCAATTGAAATTAGATGCATGCAGTATCCGATTCTGAAGACACTGTGCAGTGCAATGGAGTCTTGCAAGTATCGCAAGCAAGTGTTGCAAGCTGCTTAAGACCGGTTCCCCTCGCAGCCAAGACATCCGCTTATCATTTGTAGTTGTTTCTGACCCTTCTGACTCTAGTAATTATCATATTTATTGTCGTTTACAAGTTGCTTTCATCACTCTATTTCGGTATTTCCTGTGACTTATCGAAATTCAATAGAACGGCCACGGCGCGTGACCGCGCGGAGCAGGGTGACATCGCGTCGTTGGAGGCACGAAAAAACGCCGACCTAGCTAAAGGCGTTGCCGTGCAATTCGCCCCCGAGCTGTTTAATAGTGCGACGTCCGGTCCACTCCCTTCCTGGCCCCAGGCGACAGCTGGGGCTTCCGCTACACCAGCTGCTAGCACGACAACCAGGGGAGCAATTGCAGCTGCAGGAGCGTTTGGCGCTGCTTCGTTGAGCGTCCCCTCCGCTCACCTAAATACCTCGCTAGCCCAACATCAACGTGAGTACCCTCATACAGTGCACACATAAACGAAAAAGGACTTCAATCGAATAAGCTGCCATTGTGCGTATGAAGAAACATACAGGAACAGAATAAAAGTATTCTTGTAACTATCATATTCAAACATTCGGTATCGCTCACATTCGTGTAAGTAGGCTTTCATTTAGTTCCATAAAAGCACTGCTAAAACCGATGCATTTCCAATGATCGTCTCCAACATTTTCGGGTTTAGATATATTTGTTTAAATGGTCTTCGAACTAATGTTCCGTGTGTAGCTAGGTGGATTAATCTCATTGACATCAACGATAAATACTACAGTAGGCGTCTTTAGGGATTGTATGGATTATGTTATTTTCCTAAAGCAACCTTGGTTTGTCTAGTATCTCAAATCGTACTCCTTTCAAAAAGGCAATTAAAAACGAAATCGCTTAGCTCGCCTATAGATCAGTCGAAGCCTTTCAATGTAGGGTATGGAACCTAAATAACTCAAAATAAATACAACTGTCTTCAAACTCTGTAATAATCTCACCGCGCCGTTTTGCGTTTTTCTTAGATCTATGATCAGCTGCCGGCACGCCAGTGTGGGCGTAATAATGTGCAGACGGTGTTATAGTCCGTGTATGAGCACATCGTTTCTTTTTTTACATAATTTTAACTAAGCCAACTAATATACAATGAACTATGTAATAGTCAGCGGAAGCGTCGTGTTTCCATGCCATTTTTATGTGTGTGTACTAATTGCTAACAGTCTGAGCAAAAGATACGACCAACGTGAGGAAGCACAGCGGTAACAAGCTTAACATGTTGAGATTCGCACATTTAAAAAAATGATCGCTCGTAATCACTAACTCTACCGTTGTGCACTAACTCTTTGCATGCCCTCTTCAATCAACTGGTCTGCCCGTCTGCCTCGTCAATCGACCGGATTTCTCCATCGTTACTACTTCTACTAACTACCGTTGTTCCTACAACCTACCAATAAAACCACCCCCAAAAACGACCGTCGATCATCGAAAATTAACGAAATTGTTACCGTATCATGTGCGGATAATGGAAATACGGCGGGGATCTACTTGACGAGCGCGACGACTCAATCAATCAATGACGATCTTCGGCCTGCATACGAAAACGGAAACTATAACGACGATGTATTATGAAATCGACTTCACTATCGTGAAATCGAATGAATTATAAATGGACCTTGTCTTGGTTTTTTTTTCCCTATCAGTAATGCGATTTCTGTGCCCGGATGTGTGTTATCTTACGGGGTAAGTCAAGTTAACTAATCCCTTACGAAAATACAAAAGAACAAAATAGATCGTGTACAAGCTTGAGGGGCATCTTATGTTTAGTGAGTCATCGACTACAGTGAAAAGTAGTAGCGCTGGCTTCTTCGTCTACCCAGCCGTCAGCGTTATTCGTTTGTTCTTTTCGCACCTACGTCTCGTTGAAATATTTTTCAGGGTATTAACAGGATCATGACTGTGTATAGGAAGTATTTGCTTTCACAAGACCACTACAATAATAGGCTCTGCCTTAACCGCTGCCGGTTACTAACCGGTAGCGTGGTTAGACAACAGGAGTACTGCGGCATTTCAACAGAAGCAGATAGAAATTGTTGATCAGAGATATAAAAATGATTATTTCAGATTTCTGACTACTGGCTTCGTTTAGTTTTCCGTAAGGCCATCGAAATGGGGATCTTCTTGTACACCATTGTTTATCTAAGGCGCTAATTTTAGATAGCTTGGTTAAATATCTGGGGTGATTCCATGTTTTTATCACTGTCCAGTGTCGTCACGTGATTCAGCTCTGTTCTAGACGAGGTGGCTGTTTATCGTCACTGTATGAACAGCAAAAACTCTCTGAGTTTGCACACACATACACACGATCACGTATTGCGTACGTCGATCGTAACTTGGTCATTCCGTTGGACAGTAAAGCATAGAGACGTTGTCCTGTGTCAGGACCAAACACGGTTGTCGTGTGCCGTTTCCCTGCTAGCCCGTCCGTCGATCTGTCTGCCTGTCGCACTAACAAAGTGCCACACGCCTATAATCTACTGCAAAATCTAATCGGTAGTTTCTCTAATAATGCTCCTCTCGTACATGATCGCTAGGAGTAGGTAAGACTACCTTCGACAGCTTCACCATAGTCTCGACTTCACAGCCAACGGCAGCCGGTGCCATTTCATCGCCAGCGTTATCGATACTGCTCAAGTCTTCTTTTTTCCCTCTCCCTTGGTGAGGTGAAGTGTTTACAGCTCGTGCTGTAATTGGCCTTGGACTAACTATGGCACCAACGGTTTCCAACGGGCCAGTCGGCGACGGTTAAGCAGATCGATGCTGCTGCCGTCAATTGCGAAAACCGCTACTCGCTAGAAGCTGTTGCTGGCCGTAGCCGGAGATGGTGTCATAATGCGATATATATACGCTCCTATAAATGCTTATATAGGACCACAGACATAGAACCGGGAATGAGCAGTTCAGGCGACTTGACTTCATAGGCTTCCACACTGGAGGCAAGCCCTTCTGTTTGCAATGACATCATGTCATACATAGTGAAGCGGCTCACGACGTTGCAGCGGTTATCCCTATGGCGCTGGCCGCGATGGCCGGGTTCTGCCCACATGAATGCCCGCCCGCTCTGTTGGTCTGTCCGTTCGGCTGTTAAACTATGTGCGGTCATACGCGTGAATTTCCCGTTCAGCTTCTGTGCGCGCGTGTGTTCGTGTCAGCTTGCGTAGCGTACTCTAGCAAACTCATTGTAGCCGTCCGGGAGGTCGCTCCGGACTGCCACTCATAGATATTTTTGGCGGTCTGCGCTGCTCGCTGTCTCAAAGAATAAAATTGCTCGCTTTGTATTTGACAGAGAAAAAGATGAACTGTTTGCTGGGCCAGATGGCCCCGTGTCTGGCGATGAGGTTTACAGCTGGGTCTGCACTTAGTGGCATTTGTGTTGCCCTTGTTGCTGTCGTAAAAGTCGATAATAAGTTGATTTCGTGAGATGAGTGACCGCAAGCCGTTACCTACACGCTAGTTTACTTTCTCGTTATGAAAGTTCTTATGACGAAGACGACGAGCGTTGTGGAGTTAGCTAATGGTACTGCGGTGCGTTCAGGAGCGTCTGGCTGATGTTTGTGCAACAGCGAGAGGGGCCGTTGTGGTCAGACACGCTTCTGCTGCTGGTGCAGCGGTCGCGGTTGTCAGTGTATAGAATACTTCGAAGTGACCGAGTATTTACGGGTACTTTTGTCTACACCATTTTGCATACGCTGCTTCTCAACTGCTATATAGCTCAGATACAGCCTTTCATAGAAACAGAGTAATAGTTAGTGGCCCTTCTTCATGGCGGACAGACAGACAGACAAACGAACTGGCGTTGTGGGGCTCCTCCATGAATCGGAAGCCATTCGCCCTGCTCTCTGAGCACTGGTGCCATACACATATATATATATA
>NW_019211456.1:3182664-3192664 GCF_002443255.2 Varroa destructor
ATATATATGATGATGAAAAGCGATGTTTCAGCTAACGGTCGCGGCTTCTTCAACAGACGGACGAAGCTAAAACTCCCGGTACAGTGTGGTCCTCGTTAGCTACTGCCCGTCCCACATAACATAGAAAAACGACAAAGCGTTTGGCCAGCTGAGTTTAACACGAAAAATAGACATCATCATAATTCTGGTAGCAGAAATCGATGTTTCATGGTCTAGATTGTTACTAATGGTGATCCTGTAAATCATGTAGCCATCAATGGCTGTTTCGTGTAACAACTTTGTCGTGACCACATGGGAAAGAGCTGTACTAATTACCACAGAGGCAAGAAAATGTACGAGCCAATATTCATATTATATGCTATATTACATTTTTCCAAGCTTGGAAAATAGATATAAAAAACGGCAAGTAAAAATAATATCGTATTATTTAAGGTTCAATTATCGTACGGTTTATGTCTAGAAGGAGACCTGGAACCTGATGATCTGCAACTTTAGCTTTTCAACAACCGTTTCTATTTAGCTAGTTACAGCTGACGCAAAAAGCAGTTCCCGGACGTCAGAAGTTGCCAGTGATTATTTTTGTTTTCAATAGTTCGAGGAATGATTAGGTTAGGGTTTAGTGCTTTCGGCCTTAAATATTGACTCATGCGTTAATATATTGTGGATTAAAAAATTGATCATAAGCTATTTCAAGTATAATAACTGAAGTTCTCAAGTGCTAAGGTTTAACGTCAACATTCTTACTATTATTTCATACCGTGAGCTCGATTCCGCTCATGAGTATATTTATGTAGGTTTTATTTAAATTCATGCGTTTCGATCACATTGTTAAACATAGACACTGTACTGATGAATTACATATATTCAATAGATGTGGAATGGCCAGAAAATGCGTTTCCCTCGTCATTTTGCAAAAACGTAACATATACAAATGATATCAAGACTATACTTCTAATCTTGTGATAGATGCGGCAAGGGCGTTGATGCGGAGGCCTAGGACACTGCTTTGCCTGAGCTAGCTACATAACATGGCACAATTTTCAATGACTCATAATTCACGTTAGTCATCTGGACACCTTTTTTGGTGATAAAAGTTTGAGGACAGTTCACTCTGTCATTTCAATAGAACAATAGCTGATCCGTACTATCGAGAGCAAGTCGAGCATCACTCAGCACCACTCATCGCCAGAAGCGAACAGGACGCAAACGCTATCTGGGTGTCGTTGCTTTAATGAAATCGTTCTCGGGTTGGGTCGATTATTAGGGTGTAAGTACAATCAGATCTTTGTGATAGCTTTGTGGCTAACGTATTTGTCTACTAATCTTAGGGGCACGTTGTGGCCTAAGTTCGAATCTGGGCATAAACAGACTTGGTTTGTGCTGGGAGCCAGCAGTCTGATAGGATGCCGGACGGCGATACGTGAAAACAGAGATACAAGTACAAGAAAATAAGTCATGTACTAAGGCCAGTCAAATGTTTCTGACGCCCATAAATATATCTCCGTGATACTATTCAACTTCTCAAAATCTTCCTAGAATAGGCCTGCTAATGATCCCACTAGGAAACACCTTTCTTCCTGACGAATCGACGCCCGTCATATAGTGTATGATTGATTTTGTTAGCAATTTCAACAATGTGAAGCGCTAGATATTGGTTCATTCATTAACTGCAAGCCTCCATTTTCGAGGTTTTTGACGAGTGAGTGCTGTCCGAGCAGTACTGCGCGAACATAATATCAAATTGTGTCAGTTCCCTAAGATAATGTGATCTTAGAAGGTTTATTTCTTTCTTTTTTAAGTTAATAAAGTTTTAAAAAATGAGAATTTTGCTGATTTGAATGGTGTCATAGGTCCACGGCTGTTAGCCCTTAGGCATAGCAGAAATCCCTTTACTTTTTTTTGTTCTGCCTGTCAGTAACATCTTAACAGTAATTAATGGCCACGAAGTGCGTGCAATATCATCGCGATTATATACAATGTGTAGTAAATATCGATGTACAAGTTGATGCTGGTTCTTGCAGCAGTTTTTTTAAAAACAATTTTCTTTATTATGGCCTCGAAATATAGACAGGGCGCCAAAGATGGGCTAATTAATGTTGTATTTCTTGTTTTAGAAATCGGGGGAGTGTCCAACCATCTGGAGGCGGGGGCTTATCTGGTGCCGGGCTCTCATCCTGGCTTGAATCAAGTGCCGGGGGACTTGGCCATGGCGGGACTGGGTCTAAGGGGTTCGTCGGCTCCCTCAACGGAGGACCCATTGAACAATCCGAGCCTTCAGCTTCCCCACCTGGGCGTCCCTGCGAGCCAGCTGGACCCGAAGATGCCCACTCAGTTGCCTCAAGTTCTGCAGAGTCCTGGTACTCCTCTGTCACCACCGAGGAGGCAGTCACTGTACGGAGCAACTCTATCAAGCAGCCACCTGCAACAACAGCAGGGGCAACAGCTGCGTCATCCTCAGGGAGCGTCGCAGTTGGGATCAGCTCAACACCAACAACAGATAATGTCCTCGACAATGCCACAGCAGCTACAACACCAACTCAATCAGACATCACTCGGCCCCCAACAGGAGGTAACGATCTTGAATGACGTTGTTATTTGCTTACTTAAATGTATTCACAAATTAAAATCATTGGCAAATTTTGTAGATGAAGGCAGGTCATGTGTAGGCCTTAGGATGACTGACTCTGAATGTAGTACTACCTAGTCGAAGAACTTGTTGAGTTTTAGCTCAGAACCACAAGGCTAAATAGGGTTCGTGTATGTGTATACACAGTGTTTTCGGAGTAAATTTTGTTACTCCTGTTTTTAACTTGAGTCTAAATGAAAACACTTCGATGCAGTACTCATCAAAAGAGTTGTCGCTAAAAGACGCGTTTGCGTGCTTATAAACGCACCTTTTTACTTAAACAATGTAGCTGCTGATCACTCCAACTACAGCTTTATTCGGAGTCTATGCCGCTTATAATCCTGTATCAATACAGGCCTATATTTTTTAACGCCTTCTTAGGTGCGTAAGTCGACCGCTTGCAATTCTGTGTGATTGACTTCGTGTTCTCGATGAATATTTCAAGAAAAATTAAAGACATGTTGTTGGTCCGCGTCTGAGGAAAGTCGGAAGAATTTTGACTGCATTGTTTCTAGGAAGTTCCTACGTTCCTACAAATCAAGACCTGATGCCCACTGCTGCCTTAAAGCATTGGCTGCACCTTTTCAGTTAGTTGCGCGGAGACGTTATAGCAAGTCATATGTTTATCCAGCTCTAGTCTATAGGAACTTTTATTAGTATAATGATGCAAACTATAAATCTTGGTACCTTGGTAGAGGTTTGTTCGCTTGCGTTGTTTATAACGATGGCGTCTATAGCATTATAACAATCCTTAAAAGCAAGCAGTGTCTCTTTAAGATCCTGGTAGTCATTCGGCAAACTACAAAAGTATAAACGAGACAAATGTAGTGATCTATAAACACTGCGTGCACCTCCCAGAACACGTAACCGCCCCAGTTCCATCTTCGAGAAGCATCATGTCAATAAATTTACGGGCTCCGTTTTATTCTCCGGTAGATTTTCCAGTTGTGAACATACCCCAACTGAATATATGTTCAAAATACCCATACTTTAGAAAATAGCGGAAGACCAGCCGGTTAACAGTTCTTAACGTTGCTGGGTCGGCTAATCGTACGAGGACCAGTCAAGGAACTCGTGGTGCGAGACAATGAAGTCCATGCAACAGGAACTCGCTTACCGTCAGAAAAACCTTCTGGAAGGGAAATAGCCCAGCGTAGATTTGCGAATTAGTGCATTGAAATCGACCTGAAGTCAACGTTGCAGCTCATGGTCTTCCTTCGAAGAGCTGTGTGTAGACGTGACAGAATGTTGGCGCGGCGGTTCGCTGCTGTCGGACATCGAAATTGTATTCCAGCAATTCCAAGCCCCATCGGGCCAACTTTAGACGGAGGTCTCGTCTAATTTGCAGGTACTTCAACGCATTACTGTTGATGGTTTCAGTAAAGCGCCCCTCACACACGTACAGATGGAACCCAGACGACAAATATTAGGTCTCTGACAAATGCTGAAAGTCGCCCATTTGCATACGCCACCGTGCGTTCTTCATTTCTCCGCGTAAAAACTGCGCCCAAACACCGTTTACACCAGTGTGGATTTCGATTGGTAAACGCTATTATGTTACAAAAAGTGCTGCAAATCTGACCTGCCTGTAAAAGCTTTCGTCAAAGCCAGAAAGGCATCTTGGTGCCCGGGCCCAAGGAGAACTAACAGTCTGCTTTTATTAAGTAATATAGCAGGTTGGTGATTAAGATGAACTTCCGCGCAAACTGAAGATAGCATAACGCTACTTCTCGGAAATCCCGCAGGGGGTCGTAGGGAGCCTCAGGCTATCCATAGCGGCTACTTTCTTTCGGCCAGAGATCTTCCTTCGGAAAAACCGGTCAAAAAAAAAACTTCGGTCATACGACTTTTTACATAGCGAATGAGCATTTCTACGCCCTGTGCTGTAGACCCGCAACGATGGAACACAAGCACAAAGATAATAACGACCAGCAACATCCCCCACTCACTTACGCACTTAGAATCACAACATTATACGACGTTACGTACGTATTGATGGGTAACAAAAACGCAGTCCATTTAGACCGTCGTCTTGATCACGCTGTTACCGGTACCCATTTCGAAGATACAGGAAGCACTGCTGACGCCTTCTGACTGCAACCTAATAATGACTCACCGACCACTGGGATAAGCCACACTGATTTCTGCTCAAAACAAAATTATCAGAGCCTTACGAAAATGCCTCGTTAGACCATTAATGACAACACCGAGTGGGGTACCAAGAAGCTTGGCGGCTCGTTTAGCGACCCTCACTAGTGATCACGCATTGCTGTGGCCCAAACACACGGTTAACACGGCACTTAGTGCACTCAGCTCTGGTACCCAGTGCGGTCCCTAACATATTCAACTCAATGTCGATCTCAAACCCCGATAGGTCACCAGTTCTGGAAAATGAAACAGTTGAGGAGCTTCTGACTTACAGCGATGAACTGCTCGAAATAAAGTACCCATGCAATGTCAAATTCGTGTGCGAAGATTATAGACTTGTCTGTGTTCTTGATGATGTCATTGAAATCCAGCTCCAAGTCGTGCGCTAGGGCTTGTTTGACACTGTTGAACTTCTCGAAGGATTGAGCTTTTGCTCTCCGATTTTCGAGGAACTTTTCCGAAGATGGAGCGGTCTCGTCCAGGAGGAAACGTTCATTTGGGTTTTGTAGCTGACACGCCGTATAACTTGGTCGTAGGGCCACTGATAATCCGCCGCCAGATGATCAATTCCTTCGAGCCGCTGGGTTGTCCATCGAGGGCTCCTGCCTATGAAAGCTCCCCAAAGATGGGCATATCGTCTATTCTGTCGCTTTCCGTGATTCGATTTTTCCTCTGACGTCTTGTCAGTGCTTGCCCATAACTATCTCTAAATGTGTTGATGATAGAACTTTCTTCAGATAAATAACTTAATAGTTATTCCAATGCTGCGCAAAATCAGTAGCAATATGTATTAACATGTTTACCTGTTTTTTCGTAAAGAATAGGTTTCTAACGCTCTAATGATTGGCCATTTGCTAAAAAATCATGTTGTGAGAAGTTCCGGCAAATTTCCGTGTCGTAATAATTCTTAAACATTTTGTTTTTTGTTCGACAGCACTATACACTACTGAAATATATATATATATATATATATATATATATATATATATATTTCAGTTGAAAGCGCAATATTGCCTAATTGAATTTAGTGTGTGATATCATTTATTTATAGATCAGGCCTTTAACATGTGTGAAGTCTTATGAAGCCTATAGCCAGTAATAAGCTTACGTACTTTTTCAAAATATATGCAGTTGTTTATTACAAACTAGGACTTTTGCGTAACTTTCGTGCTTCACTTATAGAAATTCACCGTATACCAGTACAGACCATCCGAGCGTAGTCTAATCATCATAATTTCCTGCTGTGATATTATTTCGTCTTATAGGATCGACTGGGGGCGGGCCAGGGTCTTCCCTCGATGATAAGCGGTCCGCAACCCTCGCAGATAGTGAACCTACATCAGAGAGCTCAGCAGCCTTACCTCACAGATAACAGTATGGTGCAACAAAATCAGTTGCACCAGACTAACCAGGTAAAGTTCCTGCTGCTAGCTACCTTAAAAAGAAGTTCACCACGCTATGTAGAAAACTTTAATTGCTTACTAAAAGCGCTACAATAATGTTACAAGTCCCAAGGACACCGGAGGAGCCGGTCTTTTCTAATCTATTTTTTTTCTATAAGACCCTTCTGCATGTGTTAATTATTGTTTGGCGATAGTTGACAGTAATAGACATCGCACTTCTTAAAAGAGCGCCGTCTACTTCCTTTGTGGTATAGTGTTATTTAAAAAGAGTCATAGAAAACAAGATAAATATCTTTTTATAAGTATCTATTACTAGGCGTGGCGTCACAATCAGCAGGTGGATGGTTTTAGGTAGGTTCGAAGTATTAGAAATCACGTTCATTCCACACCACTATCTTTAATAGTCAATAGTGTCTCTCACAAGAGTCTAATAATGTTTCTCAGCTTTATTTCTCGGAAGTGTTTTTTTTATATCGATATGTGTTGTAGTCACGCAGTCGTCAACACCTGATAGTTCTTTTACTACAACTCAAGGTCGCACCATTACTATATCCTGTGACTAACTAGATGCACGGGCTCGCCTCCCTCTCTTCTGTTCGGTTGCCTGAGGCATCAATTTTTTTCCCTATCGCCTAAGATATGCTCGCCGACTGTTATAATCATGCACTTTTTTCTGCCTTCGTACTGCGTTTGTCCCATGACACTGTGCTTAAGCCAACAAATTTCGTGCAAACGCAAAGATACATTTGTACCGCCAACTTTCAAAACCAGCCAATCACGTTCTTGCCAATTACTGCTCTTAGATACCTAGTACAAAGGCTGTTTATATATTGGCTGCGCGCATATTGAATCGGTACGCTCGTCCGAGAGAAGGAAGAATTACACCTTAAGAGGCTCAGTATGGTTGGATGTAGTAAAGTGCTTTCCTATGCACTGGAATAAACTACAAAGTTTTTTAGAAGGTAACTAGTGTTTTCTGTGTTTCTGTGTCTACTTAAAAATTGTTGGGTTAGAACATGAATATTGGCCGTTTTTTGACATAACAAAGACCGTTTCTAATTCTAGCAAAAAATGAGTGTCCTGTCAACTAAGTTATGGCTCTCCTTAGCTGTCAACAAATTTACATATTTTCGGCGACAAATTTTCAGGTCAGGTTTTGAAAAACTCGTTCAGTCTGGTTTAGATGCTTTTTTTATTGCCAAGAGTGTGGTCACTACCTTCGTTTGGGTGTGATGCGAAAAGGCAACAATTCGTCGATATAAGGTCGAGAAAAAATAGTGGATGTTAAAAAAGCCATACATCCAAAGTCCTAAAAGGCACCTTCCATAACCTTGTCTTGGAATTGATATTTAAGGGATATCCTCACCTCCTCAGCCGGGTCTATTCTGTTGAACACTTTGCTTGATGCAACTATACAGTATACAGATTCTTATCGACCAGTGTTGTTTTCGATCACTTTCTAGTCTCACCTATCAAAAATTATGGGTTAGAGATTTGGCTTAGCTTTGCCCTTAACTGTATCCTCCGAAACTTATCCACTCCTTTTCTTACTTTATAATGACGTAGAAAAAACAGCTGTCGTTACCCGTAACAATTCGGTGTAAACATAAAAGTTTCGAGTATCACGTACCGCACTTATTCCGTTGAGCATTGCTTTGAACGGCTGGCTTCTAGTACAAAACAAATGATGTCTACGTCCAAATTCGAACTTAGACCCCTCCTCCCTCTTTCTAAGTTTAGTAAGCAAGCACGTTAGCACTGCACAACTACAGAGACAACCGACGCTGTGTATTTCGGTTGAGAGTCAACGAGAAACTGTACTTGTTTGTATTTTTCGTTTAGTTCATTGGGTCAATCTATCACGCAGAAAAAGTCTAAAAAAAAACACGATGCCTACGGTGCCGGGTAAGATTCGAAGATTTTCATGGGTAACTTTTTATTTGTTCTTGTTTGATCACAGGGTGGTGCCTCCGATCGACGAGGACGCAGCCAGGGTCGCGGGGGGCGATCTGGACCCGAGTCCGACAGCGGAGGTGCTCTCAACGATCATTTCGACCAGTATCGTCGTTCTGAAAGTAGACCCCCGTCCAGGCCACCATCGCGTTCACATTCGAGAATGTCACAGTCACCTACAAGGCATGTATTAGGAAGATATTATTAATATATTTACAGCGTACATGTAAGCAATAAAACAATGGTGAATCATCAACATACCACGCCATTTTTGATTAAGCGAGATGCCAATCGTGAAAACTGCACGAAGAAAAGTTTTTTTTAATATCAAGATACGCTTCATTTGAGGAAAAATGTATTATAGATTGCGTTTCATTTAGAAAAGCTCCTATAGTTCTGGAGGGTTTTCTTTTTTTCCAACACTATACTGAAGGAAAGTTTATGAATTAGATTTGCAACTTCTCAAAAAAATTAGCACTTACATTACTATTATATATGAAAAATGTCTTTTATTTCCAGAATATTCTTATTAAAAGATCGAGATATTTTTATAAATTAACTAACCATTTCTATCTCGGCTTGTTTTCTGCAACAGGCAATCGTCGACGACAAAAGAGCCTCAAGAGTCGCTTAGCGCTATCTATGGGGTTAAAGGAGCTGATGAAGCCACCGCGGACACACTGACTCAGCAACTTGGGGAACGTAAGTTCATGTAAAACAAGGGCAAGCAATTCATGTGTCTGGAGATGCCACTTATATAGGTGTTTAGCACTTGGCCGGCCCTGGGGCGCCTAGAAACTTTTACAGCTTCAGGTTGTGGAGTTTTTGGGCTTAACTACTACCAGAAAGATCATAAGATGCGAGCTCGGTTCCGTAGCCAAGCGCCCCGGACGCCTGCCCTTCAGGCATTGCTGACATTAAGTGGCATTTCTCCCTTTCAAAAAAAACACCTCTTATTTCCTCGTCAAACGTCTAACGCCTTGATAAGGGATGAGCTCATGATCGTTATCATCGCTATGCAGAGATAGCGCTGCCATATGAAAAAGGTCTCTCTGTTTTGCGTTCATGTCATGATTCGAACATGCGACCTATGATAAGCTGGCTTATGATACTAGCCTCGTAATCGCCTCAGCCATCACCAAGTATAGGAATGATATTTACGAAACGTTTATTACGTGTGAGCCATGGTTCCGCACTAGGCATGCTATCCCTGAAGTACCTCTGAAGTTCGAAATAGCCTAATCACAAAATATATTCATTATTCTGTTAAATAATGAGTGATCAGTAAAATGTATACAGTATTCAAACCATAGTAGGCAGCTATACATTGTAGTAAACACTGTTGTGTATATATATATATGAAGGTGTGGCGAAATAATAGGAAAACCACTGCCCAAGTTTCTGCGTCATTAGGCCTAAGCTTGCTGACCAATATACTTACGTTTTCCAACGCAAGCACAGGTTTTCAACAACAGCCAAGCACTAGCGAGGAATCCTCGGGACTTGGAAGAACGGCATCTCTCTATATCGGTAAGAACTTAAACTATTGTCTAAGTAAGTGCGAATACACGTATAAATTAAAATAAACGTCCCGAGGGTTAATGCCAACTATTTGTTTGATATGGAATGAGCTGCAAGCAAAGGCTTATCGTGGAAAGAGTTCAAATTTCCAGCGCAGCATAGCCTAGGACAAAACTCCGCCAGCACACAAAAAAGTGCAGCCGCTCAACGTATGCATATTTCTGTGGAGAAGCACACAGACAAATAGATCGGCACGTATTTTTGTTAACCGAAAGATGAGTGAACCTAAGCTTTATCTCAGTTAGTCCATGAGCTTTTGCTAGTGTAGGATTTTTTTGGAGTATGGGGC